>NC_059349.1:48539243-48661939 GCF_019703515.2 Myxocyprinus asiaticus | reverse complement strand
TTTGGAGGTTTGTTCTTGCGGAAGTTGCATTGCTTGGGGGCAGTGGTGGCTCAGCAGTTAAGGCTCTGGGTTGCTGATCAGAAGGTCGGGGGTCCAAGCCCCAGCACCACCAAAATGCCACTGTTGGGCCCTTGAGCAAGGCCCTTGACCCTATCTGCTCCAGGGGCACTGTATCATGGCTGACCCTGCACTCTGACCCCAGCTTAGCTGGGATATGTGGAAAAAAAAGAATTTCATTGTATATGTGCAAATGTATAAAGTGTGATACATAAATATAATTATAATTATTAATTGCTTTGGTTCCTTGGCTGGGTCCTAGAAAGTCTTTGTCTGTTGTGTTGATGGATGGGTGATCAAATGACCAGGTAGTGAGGGCTCCTGCACGGGAGACTCAGGACTCCCCGTCACTTGTATGCAAGAAGAAGAATGAAGAACAGTGAGCGAAGTTTGCTAGCTGCAGGGGGGTTTTGTTGAGTTGAGGTTAGCCACAACCCAAAGGTGTCTTGAGCCAATCAGAAATGTCTTTCGCTGCCACATGGTCATTTCTGTCCTCCCCTCAAGATAATTAATTTACAACCTATTGTTCTAAGGTTTGTAAATTTCCTGCTCAAAAAGTGAACATTTTAATCATGACTTTCTTAAGAGAACTATAACTGCAAATAACCCAAAAAATATTTCACACCATCACTCTGGAATTGAAAAAACAATAAATTACATACCAAACTCTTGTACTTATTAAATTACAGTTATTGTTAGTTTTAAGCATGGATAACACATTGCACATTATGAGAAACATAATTGTCGGGGTTATCATCTGCAGAAGATGCATTTGTCAATTTTTGGTTAAATCCTACACACAGCTGTGTTTTTGGATAGCAATGAAATAAGAAAAGTCCAAAGTCCATACATCATGATTAGTATAATAATTTTAAGTGTAGAGAGTTGGTTATATTGAAGAACAATGGAGTTTCCATGGCGGTCATAGAACAGTCCCACAACTTATCAGCCATGTGATGAGTTAAGATGGTGGTTTATCTGATTAAGAATGTATACTGATTATGGTTATCAGTACATCTGCACATCACATCAAGTTATGAATCACACTGAATAATTTATTAGACTTCCTTATTATACTTTTGGTCACCATCCACTGCCATTATATGACATCAGTGAGCTTTTTTTTAAAAATTTTATTTTTATTTCTCCCTTTGTGTACCGATAAAGAAAGAAAGCCATATTGGTTTAAAACCAGAATAATTAGTATTCTGGGCTGAATACTAAAAACTCTCTATTTTTGGACTATGTTATCTTGGACTTACACTGACACTTAGGGGCATGGATGCAGCATCATTCAAACACAATTAACCAAGTAGTATTCGTTTGGTCATTTGAACCTATCATGACAGCCCCGCTCTATAAAACCAGCTTTGATAAGATTACTGATATGATTGGAGACTTCATCTCATGTGAGTGATCATGTTTCTAAATTACTATTCATTTCTTTGGGGTAAAACTTTTTTAAAAATGGAAAAAATGACTGAGTGCGCCTTTAAGGATTTAGAACCACTTCCTACATCACAAATTACAGTCTTTTCCCTCTTCCTTAAAGGCACAAGACAGATGCACACACTGCACCCATTTTACCTTCCTAAACAACTGAAGTCTCAGGCTTTTTACAAAGTTTGACGGACACATAGAGTCTACACTGTCATTCATCAATTAGATCAAAATCCACATGAAGAGAGTATGACATTGATTTACAGTATACATGTTGAAAATGAAAACAGAGTAGTTTACATAATGAAATACTTCAAGTTATTATAAGATAAATGGCAAAATTTTAAGCTTAAGTTAATTTCATGTTCAGGGATTATAAACAAAAGTACTCTATTACTTCCACTTGTGCATATTAATAGTCTGTTGTTCAAAAAGTTATAACCATTGAAATAACTGGAAGTGAAAAACAAGTGAGAACTGAGCACAGATGAGTGAAGACACAAAAGAGAACATGATTGGCTATCAGAAAAATAAAATTATCATCATGTTAATTTAAATTTATTTCAGTACAAAAACCATGTCAGGGAACAGCTCTATAGACACACATAAAGAGACAATTTATAAGTGTATACAGAATGTATATAGTTAATTAACGAAGTGGAAATGTTAAATTCATTTAGTGACTAGTGTAGCAGGACCAGTTACAGTGGTGCCGTGACCCGGGTGGGAGTGAGGTTTGGTGGGTGAGTGTAACCGTAGCAATCTGGTAGTTAGTTGTTCAGTGTGTAAACCTCGCTCCCCTGGCCTCAAGCGGTGCACTAGCAACTGATGCTAGAGGCTGTAGTCTTTAGCCTCCTCGTTAGCGTGCCCGCCTCCCATGCCGGAGACCCTGATTCGAATCCTCACAGACTGGGTCGAGCAGGACCGGTTACACTAGCAGTGAGCAAACCTCAAATGTATTACACCAGAGTCTAATTTGTGTCAGAAATATAGTTGAGTTCCATATGAAAGATTTATTTAAAATCAAAATCTATTTCGTCCATGCAACACAACAAGGATATAGGCAGAATGTTTGACTGAGTCACTATTTACTTTCAGAGAATGTTTTTTGTTCTCCATATTTTGAAAATGAATGGTGACCAAGACTGTCAATCTCTAACATTCTGTCTAACATATTTTGTGTTCCACACAATACAGAAGGTCAACAACATGAGAATCGGAAAATGATGACAGAATATTAAATTATGGCTAAGCTATCACTTTAAAGGGATACTTCACCCAAAAATGAAAATTCTCTCATCATTTACTCACCCTCATGCCATCCCAGATGTATATGACTTTCTTTCTTCTGCAGAACACAAATTAAGATTTTTAGAAGAATATTTCAGCTCTGTAGGTCAGTGTAATGCAAGTGAATGGGTGCCAAAATGTTTATGCTCCAAAAAGCAAATGCAGGCACCATAAAAGTAATGCAAAAGACTCCAGTAGTTAAACCATATATTCAGAAGTGATATGATAGATGTGGGTGAGAAACAGATCAATATTTGTCATTTTTTGCTAGACACTGTTCTCCCTACCCAGCAGGGGGCGATATGCAGAGAAGAATGTGAATCACCAAGAAGAAGAATGTGAAAGTGATCTGTTTCTCAGTTTCTCAGTTCCACACATTCTCATATCACATCACTTCTGAATATATTGATTTTGATTGTTTAGGGGTAGTCCCCGTCCTTTTCTGCATATCGCGGCACAGTTAAGCGGACCGTTCGGCATAACGCGATGACCCGTTTCAGCTTATCGTCAACTGTTTGGCCCCGTTTTGTGGCTGGCCCACCGGGAAAAGTCCCGGTTCTTCCTATGGCCAGTCCGCCCCTGATGCCTACTTTTGTTATTTCATAGCTTTTATAGTCCTGCATGGATTCTTAGTTCAGTGTAGTTACAGCTGTCAGTGTCGGAAGAAGTTAGACCACTTGTTCTGTACAGCAGTACCGCTGCTCTCTAAACGCAGAGTACACAGACTGTGTAGGGCACCAACCCCTGTCGCGGAACACTCGCTGTTTCTGAAACCGGCCCTGTCCACTATATAGTGCACTATTTCGGGTGTCCGCCATTTTGTAGGAGTATCTGAATTCTGAGTGAGTCACATGTTCTCTACTTTTGTTCACTCATTCTTACCCACAATGCACTCTAATTTCGAGTGTATATTTGATGTACACTCGACGATGGTTAATTGCCCATAATCCACTGCGTAGAAAATGTACGAGCTGGGAGATTACTGCTTCCTTCACTTGTTTTATTTCATGCTGAATGTATTAAATTACTTTTTGACAAATCACTACTTGATTAAAATAACATAATAACATATAGAGAGGCAAAACATACAGATACATTTTAAAATGTACTCTTTATTTATATTTATACAGTATTTTGCCATTAAGCTGAAGAAGTATTTATTTACTAAATAATTCACTGAGGTGATATTATTTTAACTCAGGAGACTGCACACAGTGGAAATAATTCTGTGGATGATTTAAATATTCGGTTGTAACACGTAGGTTATGACAACTTTTGTGCTGTTTATGGTCTGATGTTAAACGCTACCCAGCTTGTATTGGAGTTTACTGATACTAAAGTATAACAAATAAATACAATAATGTACATTTGATAAAATGTGTTTACTCTTTTTATTAACATATATATTAAAAATGACAAACAGAATGGAGATTTATTGTATTAATATATTATTTAATAAGAATAACAAGTAAGGCCCAAGTATTTTAAAATTTCATATGTGACGTTGTTTCTGCGACAGCCCCAGAGCTCTGACGCTCAGTATACGTCAGTGTCTGAATTCACTCACTCATTTCGTTCACTCACTGCTGATATATGGTGCACTCACTGCAATTCACTATATAGGAAATACTGAATTAGTGAATGAGTGAACAATTTCGGACACAGTCACTCTCTTCGCCATATGATGGGCTTGCGCCCACACATCTTTCACATGTGCGCCCTGCGCACCTCACCGTGCACGCGCAAAAATGCTGTCTGTTCACGCTTCAGTTGTCAATCACACTAATTGCAGAGCAAAAGGCATTTACACTTAATTTGGATGTTTACATGGATTTAGACAGCTAATCAGCCCAAAGTAGCTGCAATAGTTTCCAGTATCCCTGAGAAGGCATGGAGTAAATGCGTAAATAGTGCTCATGACATGCAGGACACGGGACAAAGTGCACTGATATATTGCTGCACTGACTTGTATAATGTATACTCAAAACTGATGTCATAAGAGCCCAGTTACAGAATCACCCTGAAAATGACCATCACATTACACAGAAAAGCCCATGTTAGCATTAGACCCACAACTTACCTCAACGTGCTGCCTTATATTGAAGTTGAGATTTTAATCTTGAAATATCAGCTTGTCTTGGTGTAAAATGCTGTTGCATGACGAAAGTATTCATTTTTCACTGTGTGGAGCGAAGAAAGTGTTTCACTGTGAAGAGCTTGATGTTGCAGCAGTGATAGACTCGGCTTGAGTGACAGTCTGTGACAGCGCACGCAGCTGTGTGAACTTCAGCTGTCGTAAAAGTCCCATTCAATAATCTCTCAATAAATTACACATTAATTTACGACAGGAACGCCGCCCCTTGTAAAGAGGTAAAAGTTTACTTGACAGTAAAAAGTACCCACTTTTAAACCTACACTAAAAATACTTTTTTTTTCTCTTCTAAAAAGTTACTCAAGTAAATGTAACAAAGTAAATATAGCACGTTACTGCCCACCTCTGCTGGTAAAGCATAGTGCAAGCAATGCCAGTGTCATGAGTTAGATTCCCAAGAAACACAAAAACTGATTAAATGCGTACCTCGAATGCAATGCAAGTCACTTTGGATAAAAGTGTTTGCCAAATGCATAATGTAAACATCTGCGGGCTGGATGGAAGACAATAAAGTGAACCAGTGGCGTAACTTTGATCTTATGGGCCCCATGGCAAGACGTCGTTTCAATCGTACCCTATCGGCCGGCCGTCGGGGACACCCCTATCACACTGGGCCCCAGTGCGGGTTGAGAAACAACCATGCTGACAACAACACAACACTGATGAAGTTTTAAAAAGGAAGTTACAGAGAGCTGCATCTGAAGAAGAAAAAAAAAAAAAAACTCCAAGTTCTCAGGCTGTAAGTACAGTGAAGATGTCTCTGCTGCAAACTTTTATAATGATGACATTTGTCACATCTTTAAAAGGTAGAGTGTTTGTAAAGTGAATGTGATTAAAAGATGTGTTGCTGTGTAAATATGGTTAGTATTAAATAAGTGAAGTCGTTGAAATGGTTTTTCTTTGCTCTTTTTATCTCTAAAAGTGTCCTGCTCTGAAGACACGCTGTTTGTGCAGACAGGAGGTTCTGTTACACTGGATATACAAACACATGAGCTACCAGAGTTTGATGAATATAGTCTGGATAAATGAGAAATCAGAGAATATATTCAAATATATAAAAGCATCTAAAACAGGAAGACCTCACTCTTCCTACAAGAACAGAGTGGATTTCAATAATGAAACATTTTCTCTGACATTGAAGAACATGCAGAAGACAGACAGTGGGGTCTACGAAGCAAGAGCAAATGGAGAATTAACCACAACTGTGGCGAAACACAGAGTATCTGTTATGGGTAAGTGTGACTCTCATTTTTTAAAGTAGCTATGGCATGATTTCCATTTTTTGTTAATGATGAGTTCATCTATAACTTAAAAAAAAAAAAAAAAATACAGCATGTATTTTAGTATGATGAATTTCATAGTAAAATTTGTACGAAACAGTTTGAAGAAACAAGGATGTAATCCAATATTGAAGACTGAGGGACCAACCGTCAAAAATTGCTGATTGAAAAACCCAAATTGATTGACCACTGATCTGAATTAATATATCAATGTCTTTACGGCCCTGTAATAAAATACAAATAAGTTTGGTCTAGTTTATACCCATGGTTTTGATTGATACCTTTTCTAAATAATAAATACTATAGCACAACTGAATCTACAGGTGCATCTCAATAAATTAGAATGTCGTGGAAAAGTTCATTTATTTCAGTAATTCAACTCAAATTGTGAAACTCGTGTATTAAATAAATTCAATGCACACAGACTGAAGTAGTTTAAGTCTTTGGTTCTTTTAATTGTGATGATTTTGGCTCACATTTAACAAAAACCCACCAATTCACTATCTCAAAAAATTAGAATACATCATAAGACCAATAAAAAAAACATTTTTAGTGAATTGTTGGCCTTCTGGAAAGTATGTTCATTTACTGTATATGTACTCAATACTTGGTAGGGGCTCCTTTTGCTTTAATTACTGCCTCAATTCGGCGTGGCATGGAGGTGATCAGTTTGTGGCACTGCTGAGGTGGTATGGAAGCCCAGGTTTCTTTGACAGTGGCCTTCAGCTCATCTGCATTTTTTGGTCTCTTGTTTCTCATTTTCCTCTTGACAATACCCCATAGATTCTCTATGGGGTTCAGGTCTGGTGAGTTTGCTGGCCAGTCAAGCACACCAACACCATGGTCATTTAACCAACTTTTGGTGCTTTTGGCAGTGTGGGCAGGTGCCAAATCCTGCTGGAAAATGAAATCAGCATCTTTAAAAAGCTGGTCAGCAGAAGGAAGCATGAAGTGCTCCAAAATTTCTTGGTAAACGGGTGCAGTGACTTTGGTTTTCAAAAAACACAATGGACCAACACCAGCAGATGACATTGCACCCCAAATCATCACAGACTGTGGAAACTTAACACTGGACTTCAAGCAACTTGGGCTATGAGCTTCTCCACCCTTCCTCCAGACTCTAGGACCTTGGTTTCCAAATGAAATACAAAACTTGCTCTCATCTGAAAAGAGTACTTTGGAACACTGGGCAACAGTCCAGTTCTTCTTCTCTTTAGCCCAGGTAAGACGCCTCTGACGTTGTCTGTGGTTCAGGAGTGGCTTAACAAGAGGAATACGAAACTGTAGCCAAATTCCTTGACACGTCTGTGAGTGGTGGCTCTTGATGCCTTGACCCCAGCCTCAGTCCATTCCTTGTGAAGTTCACCCAAATTCTTGAATCGATTTTGCTTGACAATCCTCATAAGGCTGCTGTTCTCTCGGTTGGTTGTGCATCTTTTTCTTCCACACTTTTTCCTTCCACTCAACTTTCTGTTAACATGCTTGGATACAGCACTCTGTGAACAGCCAGCTTCTTTGGCAATGAATGTTTGTGGCTTACCCTCCTTGTGAAGGGTGTCAATGATTGTCTTCTGGACAACTGTCAGATCAGCAGATTGTGTAGCCTAGTGAACCAAACTGAGAGACCATTTTGAAGGCTCAGGAAACCTTTGCAGGTGTTTTGAGTTGATTAGCTGATTGGCATGTTACCATATTCTAATTTTTTGAGATAGTGAATTGGTGGGTTTTTGTTAAATGTGAGCCAAAATCATCACAATTAAAAGAACCAAAGACTTAAACTACTTCAGTCTGTGTGCATTGAATTTATTTAATACACGAGTTTCACAATTTGAGTTGAATTACTGAAATAAATGAACTTTTCCACGACATTCTAATTTATTGAGATGCACCTGTATGTTGCAAAATCTGGTCTTAAAGTCATAAATGTTAATACATGTGTGTTTCAGATGCCGTGGAAGCTCCTGTACTGTCTGTAAACATCTGTAACTTTACATGTAAAGGACATAGTAGTACAATCAGCTCCATCTACAATAGCAGCTGTTTTCAAGAGGAAGCGAGATCATCTGGAAACTACAATCTCAGCTTGTATTGCAGTGGTAACTTTATCATCTGTAACCATAGCAACCCAATTAGTTGGAAGAATGATACAAAGGGAGTTAATGAATCCTGCACTATTAATAAAGGTATGCACATCCCAACATTCAAACAAACCTTTCTAGTACCAGACTTTTTATGAGTTTGAAAGGATAGTTCACCCACAAAATGAAAATTCTGTCATTATTTAGTCACCCTCATGCTGTTCCAACCCCGTATTACTGTCTTTCTTTCGTGGAACACAAAAGTAGATGTTATGCTGTGTACTAGTCTCAGTCACCATTCACATTGCATCTTTTTTTTCTATACGGTAGCTGAGGTTCTCATTCTGCCGAACATTACAGAAGTAATCATGAGTTTACACGTTAAAAAATCCTAAAGAATGTGAATAGGATTGCTAATGGAATATTTGTCATAATTTGGAACCAAAGATGCTAATGGGTTCAATTTTGTTTTTTCTAATAATCTATGAAGATCCTACAGGATTAGAAATAAATGCTGAATATTTTAAACTGAACTCCAATTTGACTTAAATTCCAGTTTTTCAGTTTATTGTTTTCAGAATAAGTTTATACAGTAAGATCTTATTTGATCCCTAGAGGAGTCTTATTTGAACGGTTCCAAATTATGGGCATTGGTTTATGTTCTGAATTATGAAATATTATGACAAATTATGATATAAATTACTTTAGAAATACTATACACATTCCTTTAGGATTTAGCTTTTCCTATTAATAAATTAACCAAACACTGAAAGAAACCAGTTGTTGCTGTTGTTTAGTAACGCCTGTTATTCAATGTCATTTAAAAATAATAAGTTTACCAATATTATTGTGCATGTTTTAGAAGCAGTGTCTCCCCCTGATGGTGTGTCTCTGTGTCTGCTGAGGACAGTACTGTGTTCTGTATCTCTGCTGCTCATGATATCCGCAGTCATCACCGTTCACATCAGAGAGAAACTAAGAAGATCATCTAAGCACACAGTCATAAGCGTTGATATCTACAAATAAAACTGTGTAGCTACACTCCTTTTTTTCCCTGTAAATTCACTTTGTACTTAGAAGTTACACCTTTCCAGTTAGAATCTTACATTCACTTGAAATGTATTGATTTCATCATTCATTTGCCTATGCAAATAAGCAAATTTATGTTACTCGACTATGGTAAAAACCTGAACGTTTGTAAGTTGAAACAAAGAAAATATGTCATGTATTGGGGGAAGATTGCTGACATCTGGTGAAAAAAAGAAAAATAACATGACTTGAAAATCATTTTAGGACAATAATAGCCAGTAGATGGCTGCAGTGTAATTCAAAATGGTATGAACATCATCAAACTATTATTTGTCAATGTTTAGCTTTTTTTTTTTTTTTAAGTATCAGTTTTTGCAATAATGGCACATTATGCTTACAGTCAAACATGACCTTGTGTTACAAAGAGATGACATAGAATAATCAATAAAAATAATGTCATGAAAATGAACAATTATAAACAGGACTGAACAGTAATGCACTGTGAAAATGCAATTAGTCTATAAAACAGAAGGCTAAGTTTGTTCTCTCTCTCTCTCTCTGTGTGTGTGTGTGTGTGTGTGTGTGGTGTTGTTGTTGTTGTTGTTGTTGTTGTTCTGCATTCTGCCTTCTGGCTGTGTTAGTCTTACCTATTTATTTCTGTATGTGTTTGTATGTGTGTGTGCTGCATTGTGGCTGAAATTTATATTGTATTTGACAAATAAAATAAATAGATTTTCTTTGTCTTTTCCATTCATTTCCTAACGATTCTAACGAATCAAGTCTATATTTTGTGTGTGTGTGTTCAGATGGCAAGTGGAGGAAAAGTCACCAAGTTTTGTACTGCTCAGATAAAGGAAACAGTGATTTTGGTTAAAAATGACCGAACTGTATTGGAAGGCTGTTCGTGTGGCTAGGCACAATGAGTTAAAAGAATATTCCAGGTTCAAGACAAGTTAAGCTCAGTCGATAGCATGTGTGGCATACTATTGATTACCACAAAAATGTATTTAGACTTGTCCCTCCTGTTCTTTAAAAAGCGCAAAAATCAAGATGACTGTTACAGAGCCATTTACAGTGGAAGTGAATGGGGCCAGGTTTTGGACATTAAAATACTCACTGTTCATAAAATTGTCTATAACTTCACACAGAAAATGTTATTAAAGGATTAGTTCACCAAAAAAATGAAAATTCAGTCATTGTTTATTCACCCCTGTGTTGTTATAACCCTTTTTGACTTTCTTTCTTTTTCTTAACACAAAGGGAGAAATTGTGAAAAAACTTTGTGCTCAGTGATGTCATACAATGGCAGTTTATAAAGTATAATTCAGAAGTCTAATAAATTATTTCATGAGACTCATTATTGTTTTGAAAGCATGCAGTAAGGTTTGGTGAGAAACAAACCGGAAAAAAAAAAAAATATTCACTGGCCGTTGATCTCCTGTGCGTGTTCATGATAGGGCCCAAGAGCAACAGCTCACGCAGCCCCCTCGCGACACTGGGGCGTTCAAGTGAAAACTTGTTTGTATATTTAAAAGCAAGTGTTCCACAGTGATAGTGACAACGAAACACAACACAGCTGCACACAAAACAGAGAACAGATCTTACTAAACATGTCTGAAGAGTCTGTAGTCGAAGAATTTATGCATTTCTATGCCCAGCCTTTTTTTTTTTTTTTCTTTTTTTTTTAGGACCGATGCCAGTTCACAGTGTACGGAGTTACCTGCGCGATGCCAAAAATAGAAAACAAGCGATCGATAGAATGTACGCTCGTCACGATTGGTTAGGACAAAAATCTGATTACCATAGAAAACCTTCTACCGCGTGTCGTTTGTTGTCGGGTTGGGACACGGTATGACTGTGGCTGCCTGTAGCCTCCTCTATGTTTCTGTTTGATTTCCTAATAAAAAAATAAGAATGCATTAATTCTTTGACTACAAACTCTTCAGACATGTTTAATAAGTTCTGTTCTCTGTTTTATGTGCAGCTATATTGTGTTTTTTTGTCGCTATTTCTGTGGAGGACCTGTTTTTAGATAAACAAAATGTGTTTTCGCTTGAACTGTTTCTCTCGTGCCCTATCATGAATGCGCACAGGAGATCAACGGTCAGTGAATATTTTTATTAAATAATACATCATATTTTGGTTTGTTTCTCACCAAAACTTAATGTATGCTTTCAAAACATTCATGAGTCTCATGGAATAATTTATTAGACTTCTGAATTATAATTTTGTGTCCTTTTTGAAGTTTGAAGAGGTGGTCACCATAAACTGCCATTGTATGACATCACTGAGCACAACATTGTTTCAAAATTTTTCCCTTTGTGTGTTTTTAGAAAAATAATGAAACTTATATGGGGTTATAACAACACAGGGGTGAGTAAAGAATGACTGAATTTTCATTTTTGGGTGAACTAATCCTTTAAGAACATTTTCTGTGTAAAAGTTATAAACAATTTTACAACTACGTTGCCATGACGTTGTAATCTCAACAAACACTAAAATGACTGCAAAAATGGCAATTTAAACAACTTTATTGCTCAAATAATACATGTGTTTTAACAGTAGAATTGTGCTTTAATAAAATTGTAAGATTCAAATTTCTGCCTTGAAACCCTCCAAAAATTGAACCCCAATTCCATTGTGAGTGCCACACTATAACCTCGATTTTTGCCTTAAAAAAAAAAAAGAAATGCAAAAATATTTTTTGTGGTACTCAACATAATGCCACAAATGCTGTTAATTGACCTTAACTTGTATCTAACCTGGAATATTCTTTTAAGCATAAATTTTATTCAAGAGTTTTTTCATGGAAATTGAAAGTTGCAAGAACAATTAAACAGGCTACACTCAAGAGGTTCAAAAGATGAATACAAACTCAAGAAACAGAGAAACAGAACAAACTGAGAAAAAAATAACAGATACAGGTAAAACAATCGATAATCAGTTACTACAGGTAGAATACACACTGTACAAGAAATCCTGTTGTTTTTACCAAAAAAAAAAAAAACAATGGCAGCTGTGGTTGCCAGAATAATTATGTAAAAAATGCAGTAAAAATTTAAACAACTTTACAGAACAACCTGTAAATTTTACAGTTTAAAACTGTTGTAATTTACATGACCACAATGGCACTGTAAAAAAAAAAAAATCTGTAAAATTGACAGTAAAAAATAAAAATGTCATAAACTTGATATTAACCTTCTGAAACTGTAAAAATCTGCTTTTTACTTTATAAGGTATTGTTCATCACTGTACAAATTACAGAATGAGCACATGATGACATGAGGTTAATCAATAGTGTCTCTTCCAGGAGCAATGACCAATAAACAGAGACTCAGTGCTCAGTGTCACTCACAAAAGCACTAAACACCATCAGGGTAACACATGTGAAATTAAAATAATGCAGTAAACATTAACTAAACTACATTAAATATAAAACAGAACACCCCAATGTACATAACTGATATTAAAAATAAGAAGAAACATAACTATTCCCATAAAATATAATGAAATATAATGGGTCATGCAGGGAACTGTGGGAATGCCCGATTATTGTTTTTACTGTAATTTTAACAATATTTTACTGTATAAAGTACATGTATTCTCTTGTTAAACAATATACATTTTTACCATTAATTATACAGGAAAATCATTTTGTTTTTACATCAAATAAATAAATAAATATTTCAACAACATATTATTTTAAAAACTACTTTATTGTCTTTTAAAATCTATTTAAAAATGTTACTGTGTATTTTACAGTTAATATTCGTTTATCAATTAACATTTTATTTCTCTAGCATTTTTACAGTCTTTTACCGTTACAATTACAGAATTTTTTTTACAGTGCAGGTTTATGCATTTTATTCAAAGCAACTTACAAGTGAGAAAGTACAACAGAATAGCATTTACTCGAGAAAAATAGATCCCATGTAGAGTGGTGGGTTGAGGGTCTAAATACCAACAGTCTAAATGCATTTCAAAGGGATGCAACTTTTGCCAAACAGACACCCCCAACGTCATTTTTAACTTGACTGTTACAGACCAATACACATACTTTCCAGGAAGTGGTTTTAAAGAGTGATCACAAGGGTTGTGAGGAATCTGCAATGGAAATCTCTACTGAAATAGTGATAGATTTTACATTCCTCTGAGTCACAAACCTGCAGCAATTGTACAATTTCAATAAATTCATTAATTTCCTTACTTATTCAAACAATAGAATAGGCATATAGATAGAAATATAGACAGACAGACAGACAGACAGACAAAAAAAGCACCCTGTCAGTGCAAGTCACACAATGAATAGCACACTGCATGACCAATTATTATTGAAATCCTAAGGAAGTCTAAATTACTGAAAGTTACAGTAGTTTTCCATATCGACATCCATAGTATATACTGTTCTGATGAGGATGCTTTTAATGTATTTAAATTCAGTTAGTGTGCCGATTCATAGCCGGCTGAGGGTTTGCTGACCACTGAATAAATGGTGTGATCAGTTTCAGGCATTAGGGGTTTTGGGTGCTTTTGAATGGCACAGTAGACAGTGACTGGTTTGTCTGGGTTGCTCTGTGTTAGTGCTGCATTCTGAAATGAAGAAAAACAATATTTTAACAATATTACTCACTGTGATTGATTTGAACTGACATGTTAACTGATACCTCTAAGATGCAGCATTTAGTGTGTCCTGGTGTATGATTTGTACCGCTGGAAGTCACATTTTACAACTTTATCATATGAATGGTTTTCACTTATTATAGTCTTTAAAGGTATTTTTTTTTTTTAACAGAGTAATTGTCAAATAAGTTTTTACCTGATTCATAGAGTCAGGATTGGGCATGGTCAGGTTGGTTTCCATAGTAACATCAGGCTGCGCTCCTGCAGTATCGTACACAGTCTTAGGATTCTCTGATTTCTCCCGCATATCCGGTGGATTTTGTGGCTTGTTGTCCTCCTGCAGACAGTCCAATCAAAGTGTCATGAATGCTTCTTAGCCCTTTGGGCTGAAATGAAATGTCAGTGCTCAAGCTTTATATTTACTTATACACTGTGTTCACCCATGCTAGATCTACTTTTCAATTTACTTACGATCTATAAATGTAAGACATGCTGCAAACTTGTTTAAAAGGGAATAGACAGCATATTGTGAATTTTACAGGAATCGTAATAAATCGTAATATGAAGCTTACCGTAACTTCTGCATAAACTGTACTTTCACCCTCTTGGGGATCTAAGAAGTTAAGAAAAGATAAAAATACATGTAAATTTCAAATCTAAAAGAAAAAAAAATTCTTCAACTTGTCTGAATATCTTAATCATTCTTAAAATCTTTATCTACAGCTACACTGTCTGAACATTTTCTTTTTATGGAGTCTTTGCTCTAAGAATTATTATTATTATTATTATTATTATTATTATTTTTTTTTTTTTCAGAATATGCCTGCTAGTGTCATCTGGCATACACACACACATGTTGGTGCAGCTATCCTTATGAGGACTCTCCATAGACATAATGATTTTTATACTGTACAAACTATAGATTCTATCCCCTAACCCTACCCCTAAACCTAACCCTCACAAAAATCTTTCTGCATTTTTACATTTTCAAATAAACATCGTTTAGTATGTTTTTTAAGCGATTTGAATTATGGGGACACTAGAAATGTCCTAATAAACCACATTTATAGCATAATACCTTTGCAATTACCAGTTTGTAACCTAAAACAATCAAACCCACCCACACACATACACACACACAAAAAACTGGGGTTAGTGGTTAGGTTTAGGGTAAGGACCTTTTCCTTATGGTCTGGAATGAAAGGAATTTTTGTTCCTTATTTTCAACTAATGTTTATGAACAGCATCTGTTGCATGTCACAGACACACATCTTTACTCATGCCACAGTTATTAAAATTATTTGGAAACACGTTTACAGATATTAAACATATACTGGAAGCCTAACAGAAAAGCAGGTGATGTTTTAAAAGCAGAATTAATCTTGTATTGTATTTGAAACAAATGGTTTTGTAATAATGGGTCCAAGAAATGTTGTTGCTTGTAACAAACAAGCTGTAAATTTGTTTAAAACTTTTGACATAATCGACAGCATGCCACAGATGCTGTGCACATAGTAACTGAGTTTAAATTAACCTTTAATATTCCTTTGAATAATTACAATTTTAGCTATGGAGGTTAGAGGTCACTTCTTCATCTGATCAGTTACAATAACATTATTTGAAACGGTTTAAAAGTGGTGTGAATGCTACTCAAAAGATTTATTGTTTAAAATGTTACAATTTATGAAGAAGAAACATTAGGAATTAATTGTATGAATTAACTATTAATTATAATAGTCATTTATCTTTTCTTATTGTAAAAACAACACAGTGTGAAGAGCCTTTTTCTTTTGCAATCATATAAATAAACCAGTTTCATTTAATAAACAATTCCATAATTTTTTTTTTCTTCTTTGGGGAGTAAACTCCTTTATCAACTAGTTTAATTCGATAAAGAAATGTCAGTTGCATACATGCTGATATTATGGTACTGAAAAAACTCTCTATGGAGATTTTTTTACATTTAAACTATTTTGAAACTGATTTCCTCTGTAAAAATAGCAAAAAATAAGGGCAGTTATGTGCAAAGGACTGGCAAATCTTCATTTGGTTAATAACAAAATTAACTATTACTATTACTTTGTCCAACAAAGTTTTGAATTATCATAAGTGGTAAAGAAAACTGCAAAATTCTAACAGAAAAAATAAAATAAAAAATTATTGTACGTGAAGATTGCTTTAGAAGTATCCCATTCTTTAACTAAATGCAAAATACAGCAAAGAGAAACATTGGTGTTCAGCGAAAAATGTATTCAGTTAGGCAGAGCACAAATATCTGACACTAATATTAGTTCCACAAAATTGTTGGGAGGCTTATGAAATTTATGTGTACAGTACAGTCTTTAATTTGATAAAGTCAAGAGACTTACTCTTGGTTTGTGTGCCTATACTCATGAAACAGGCCTATCTTTAAGAGTGATATTGGAATGGTTTATGGTGTGTAATAACATGAATGTAGGATTAGATACCTTTTTTATTAGTATAGCAACGGTAGCCGACCACTGCCACAACAACCAATATGCAAAGAAGGGGAATCAACCAATAGATAGGCTTAGAATGCTGTCCACTGCTTCTTTTGTCTAGACATGATAATAAGAGCAGAAATCACCAGTTTTTCCAAGCTGAAGATCAAACTAACATGTATTTCAGTCTGGTGTGCTGTTCAGAAACATTTGATATGACATAAGAATGGCAATTTGTATTGAAAACTTATTTATAATCAGGACTGTCATTCTCTCATTCATTTTTCACTTGCTGTTTCTCCGTCTGTGTGTATTTGTATATTGGAGTGGATATGTACCTATATTAAAAGTGCAGGATTCATTAACTTCCTTTGTATCATTCTTCCAACTAACTGGGTTGCTATGGTTACAGATGATAATGTCACCACTGCAATACAAGCTGAGATTGTAGTTTCCAGATGATCTCACTTCCTCTTGAAAATAGCTGCTATTGTAAGTGAAGCTGATTGTACTATTATGTCCTTTACATGTAAATTTACAGATGTTTACAAATAGGACAGGGGCTTCCACGGCATCTGAAACAAATATTAAAACATTTAAGACTTGAAATCAGTAGATTTTGCTACATATTTTCAGTTGTGCTAAAGTATTTATTATTCAAAAAACTTGTCAGTCCAAAACAAAACAATTTATACAAACAATGTCTAACAGTCTTAATTTTTTAAAATGTAATTTCCCCTGAAATTCACATAAATAACTGAAAATGGTAAAAACACAAACATTTGTATTTATTTATTTATTTTTTAAGTCAAACTCATTATGAACAAATATATCATTATTTGTTCGAGGGTTAGGGTGCAAATAATATTTGCCACTATTTGCACTGGGGTGTAAACAGCATCCACCTTTATTTGCAACAGGGTGCAAATAGCATCTACCAAAAAATGGAATGCGACTTAATGAGACAGCATTTCGTTCAGTTTAACTGGTGCTCCACTACATTATTTACATAGTTGACACTGTCTTCTATGCAGTTTTATCATACTCTAAACAGTACAAATCACACTTACCCATAACAGATACTATGTGTTTCGCCACAGTTGTGGTTAATTCTCCACTTGCTCTTGCTTCGTAGACCCCACTGTCTGTCTTCTGCATGTTCTTCAATGTCAAAGAAAATGTTTCATTATTGAAATCCACTCTGTTCTTGTAGGAAGAGTGAGGTCTTCCTGTTTTAGATGCTTTTAAATATTTGAATATATTCTCTGATTTCTCATTTATCCAGACTAATTCATCAAACTCTGGTAGCTCATGTGTTTGTATATCCAGTGTAACAGAACCTCCTGTCTGCACAAACAGCGTGTCTTCAGAGCAGGACACTGAGAAAAGAGAAAGAATGTCTTTAAGGAGTAGCTGCTTGTTTACTCTTACTATTTTCCATCTTTTCTCTCTTACCTGTTTATATAATTAATATAATTATTTATCACATTATACATATAGAGTGAAATTCTTTTTTTTCACATATCCCAGCTAAGCTCAGGGTCAGCCATTATACAGCACTCCTGGAGCAGACAGGGTCAAGGGCCTTGCTCAGGGGCCCAACAGTGGCATTTTGGCAGTGCTGAGGCTTGAACCCCCAACCTTCAGAGCAGTAACCCAGAGCCTTAACCGCTGAGCCATGTCAGTTACAATATACTACTGTAAATATACTATTTTATTCATACACTGATGAGCCAAAACTTTATGACCATTCACAGGTGACAAAAATAACATTGATCATCTCCTAACAAGGCCACATGTCAAGTTCTGGGTAGATTAGATGGTAAGTGAACAATCAGTTCTTGCAGTCAACGTGATGAATGTAGGAGAAATAGGCAGGAGTGAAGACCTGAGCAACTTTGAGAAGGGCCAAATTGTTATGGCCAGACGACTGGGTCAGAGCATCTCTGAAACGGCAAGGATTGTGGGGTGCTCCCGGTCATCAGTGATGAGTACCTACTGATAGTGGTCCGAGGACTGACAAACCACAAACCGGTGACAGGTTGCTGGACGCACAAGGCTCATCGATGCGCGAGGGCAACGAAGGCTATCCCATCTTGTCCGAACTGACAGAAGGTCTACTGTGGCACAAGTCACTGAGAATTATAATGATGGTTACTGGAGGAATGTGACACAATACACAGTGCATCGCACCCTACTGCATATGGGGCTGCATATCCACTAATCTGTTTTGGCAGAACACGGAGGACCAAAAGCATATTATGCAAGTGGTCATTATGTTTTGGCTCATCAGTGTTTATACAGTAATAACAATAAAACAACAGCAACTTATACTCTAGAGCCATCATTTGGAGAAGCATTAAAACTACAGAATATTTCATTTAATCTGAAAATAACTGTGACATTGCTTGTAAATTAGACATGAAGCTAACAGTAAATAATACTGCCCTGCAAAGCCAAAATTATGAACAGAGTCATGTTTTCTAGACTGATCTTTCCTGTGTCAGATGGATTTGGCTTGACTATGCTCACATTCAGAATTAACAGTATAACTATGTTCACATTTGGCTGGACAATCAGAAATTTTAAGCCATTTTTCTCAGTTTCAGACACACATTTGCTCAGCTATCTAAAAGGGGACATATACCATAAGCTTCAATTATTATTATATAAAGCTTTAGTTACTTTAACTCTAACCCACACCCTATACCTATCCCAAACAGAAAACATTTTGTATTAGTAGCATTATTTAATTTATTGTATGTATGGATCATTTTTACAAATGACGACATCCCAAAATGTCCCCAAAGGGAGGTTTTGTCCAATTTTGCCCTCTTTTGGGTACACATTTGTCCCCAAACTATAGCTAAGTACACACACATACACACACAAACCTTTCAAATAAGCTTATAATCACTGCCAAAGAATACACACACCTCGCACCAACAATCTCATCCACAGCAGTCTCTGGTTCTTAATTATCATTGACAGCTATAATACAGTTTAGGTACCACAAGCTACATTTTTGTTTATGCGTATACAGATAATGAACTCTGTGGCTTGTCTGTAATAGACACAAAGAGAAATGATCGAGAGGACCATTGAGCAATAGACAAAAGTTTTGTAACCCAAATATTGCAATTATCCCTTTAAAGAAGTCAAAGCACCTACCGCCTCATGAAGACAAGCCATTCACTTGATAACTATATTTACATTTACATTTAGTTATTTAGCAGAAGCTTTTATCCAAATCAACTTACATAAGCAATTCATTAGAATGTACAAAAAATTCAACTATCTCCAGTTGTAGCCAGAGTAGTAACTGATACTTTTAGATGTGTTTTGACAAGAATACCAGAACAGAAATGTGTTTCACATTTACACAAACAATATCATATTTATGATAATAAAAAAGACAAACATATGGTTGAAAACATTTAAGACTTTAAACACTGTAAAAATGAAAAGATACTCAAGGAACCATTTAGGTTTCCTCATCTGCTACAGTGGCAGAACCCTCTCAAACACTCTTTAGGTTTTCTGAGAAACTCACTCTTATTCCTGAAAGAACTCTAAAGGACGCAAAAGACTGTCAGCTGTTCCTTCAGTAACCCCATCAGTGAAAGGCTTCAAAGCACTTGAAATATATCTTAAAATTACCAGGTTCCTTCAAAGGGTAACTGGAGGATCTCAAAAGTGCCAGTGTAAATTGAAGAACCCCCAAAAGTCCCTCAGATATCTTATAATTTTTTTTTCAGTTGAGAGATATTATTAATATAGTGACTGTGACCTAAAAATAATTGAAATTACCTGTGCTGTCTAAAAGAAGAATGAGTACGAGCATCCATCTTAAAGCCATCTTAGAAAACAAATGGCAGTGTGTACATCCGTCTTTCAAAAAGGAAGTGATACGTCTGAGATGTAATGTTAAGAAATGTAACAGCACCATGACACGAGTTTCATTTGATTCTGTGTTAAAAATCTATTGACTATCATAGGTAGAAGTACTTATAGCAACACATCAGGTCAAAATATGATATAACTGAATTCTTGCAAACAGCTCTTCACTTGAGTTCACTGGGAATAAGTTCACCCTAAAGAGTTACAAAGTGACATCTTTTAATATTTCACAAAAAAAAAAAAAAAAAAAAAAATTTTTTTACAGACTATGCTATAGCATTTACTAAAGCCTTTAAGTTAAAATTTAGTTTGATTGAAGGGTTTGTACTATTCAGTTGGGTCTGATAAAACACTTTCAAAGAGCCCTCTCTCTCTCTGCTGTGTTCCTGTTCACTCTGCCCCCACTTCTCACTTTTTTTGCACACCCACTTTACACATCGTCTTTGTACACTTTTCAAAACATCCCCCAATGGTAAAGGTCGGAAAATGAAACAACACAACTTCAAAATCATAAATTGCAGAGTTTATGAATATGCAGATAAAAGAAGAAATTGTTATAAATCATTGTTAAATGTAAATTAACAATATACTATTATCATAACAAAATTATTTTGACTAATTTTGAACAATTGAATTTTGTAGATATGCATAATAGATCTATTATTATTTGACAAGGCAATGGTATGGTTCTATTTTTGGCATTGGATTGCCCCATTATCTAAACAAAGGCTGCTGTCATGTCATACTGAAGGGTAAAACCAACTTCCTGATTTTAAAAAATAAATAAAAATTTTATTGACTCACGACTAGTTCTACAAATGTGTTCTACAAAACTCTTTTGGTATGTACAGTAAGTCATGATTACCAGTACCAGATTAAAATTTACTTCAGAAAAGATATGAATTGAATACATTTATTCATAAAGCAAGACACAAAATAAACACACACATTAAAAATTATGAGTGAAAAATCTGAAAAATGAAAATGAGGCTAAAACTATTTACTCAATACTTAAAAGACAACATGTTGTAATTTTCAGTCTTATGGAAGATCTTTTAGACCTATTTTTTACATGGGTAACACTTCACAGTAAGGTTCCATTAGTTAACATGAACTAACAATGAACAATAGTTTTACAAGATTTATTAATATTGGTTAATGTTAATTTAAACTTATACTAAGGTATTTTTTATGCAAATATTTATGTTTTTGTTAACATTAGTTAATGCACTATGAACTAACATGATCTAACATTGAGCAATTGTATTTTCATTGACTAACATGAACCAAGATTAATAAATGATGTAAAACAATTGTCCATTGTTAGTTCATGACACCTAATGCATTAATGTTAACACATTCAACCTCATTAAAAAGTTTTACCTTTAATGTAATACAGAATATATATATATATATATATATATATATATATATATATATATATATATATATATATATGATATCCATTATAGAAAAATAGAATACAATAAAAGTACATTCAATACAAAATAGAATATACAATATGTTCTCTGCACAGCACATTGTGAAAATAACAGTAACAATCTTAATAACAATTTAATCATATTATCTCTGATCTTTTGTAAATACTTTATGGTCCCTTTTTGTAAGCTTACTTTTACTGGACAGAACACATTTGCAAAGTAGACCAGACTTTAGTTTATTCATCAAAGGTCTGGCTTTGCAAGACTATACAGAGCCAGATTTCTGACTGTATATCGACATAAAGTGTTGTCCACTTTGCAGCTTTCCTTGGTCAAGAATTTCCCACTTAGACAGGAAGAGACCGTCTGACTAGTTCTTTTTGGAAACAAGTCACTTGTTGTAAACCTGGTAGCTTATCAACATGACTTTTGTTTCTCAGCATACTGATAGAAATCTGTGCATTTTGACTCACGGAAATGACTTAGAACACAGCCAATCAGATTTAAGTTTGTGTTTTTTGAAAGTTCTTATCATTTTTATGTACAAAATATATCAGATGGTCTGTGAATTATCTGTGGAAGTGCTCTCAGAGGCTATTTAATCTGATTTAAAGAGAGTCATCATTTACTCATCTTTATGTTGCTCTAAACTTGTTTGACTTTATTTCTTCTGAACAACACAAAAGGAGTTGTTAGGCAGAATGTTAGCCAACATTCAATTTCATTGCATGTTTTTTCCTATACTGTACACCTCCTTTTGTGTTCCACGGAAGAAGTAAATTCACATGAGTTAAGAGCCACAAATGATGACAGAATTTTCATTTTTGGGTGAACTGTCTCTTTAAGCACTGAACTATATCTTGACTTTAAGCAATTACAGACACCTGTGTGAAATTTGTTCACTGACCCCTTTTAAATTCTACACTGTTGTGTTCATTCTTTTTCAGTCTTGGAAAGCCTGGTTCAATTTAGAATTAGGTGTAACTGTCTGTAACCGTTTGCTGTATATTGCACATTTTTTACACAGAGAAAAGGGCAAGTATTGGACAAAAATTATATTATCGTCAACAAGCTGGCTTAGTCTCTATGACCACAAAGCACATGACATCCTCATAAAAACAACTTCAGAAGTCGGAAGTAGGATCAAGACTTCTGACAAGCATGAGAAGGCAGCATAAAAGGGTGAGAACCAGCCTTTGCTGGAGCAGTTAACAGAGATAAGTCTAAGACAAGAATCAACAAAAGAGTGCAATTTAAAAAGGATGATAAAATAAACAGGGGTGTAATAAATAATCATGTAAAGGGTTTGTTCACCTAAAAAAAATACATTCTTAATTATTTACTAACATCTGCATTTGTGTGTGTGTGGAGAGCGGGGTGGGCCGAGCGGCGACTGTGCGAAGCGAGGCCGGTTTGGACTCCTGCAGCGGATTATCTCGCCCAGCTGTGGCTGATTACAGCATTAGCGGGCGAGAGATAAAGTCAGGGGAGTCGGGGAGAGACACAGGGAGAGAGAGAGAGACTCAGCGAAGCTGTTTATGCATAGTGTTGAGCTGAAAAGCCAATAGAGTTGATGTGTAGTGTTGAGCTGAAAAGCCAGCGGAGTTTATGTGTGGTGAAGCTGACCAAGGACACCCCTTCATGGCAATGGTATTCCCTGATTGCAGTGGCCTCTTTCTGCAGGATAATGCGCCCTGCCACACTGCACACATTGTTTGGGAATGTTTGAGGAACATAATGAAGGTGTTGCCTTGGCCTTCAAATTCCCCAAATCTCAATCCGATTGAGCATCTTTGGGATGTGCTGGACCAACAAGTCTGAGCCACGGCGGCTCCAACTCGCAGCTTACACTTGAAGGAACTGCTGCTAATGTCTTGGTGCCAGATACCACAGGACAACTTCAGGGGTCTTGAAAAAAGCGCCTCTGTGGGTCGGCGCTTTTTTGGTGGCACACGGAGGACCAAAAGCATATTATGCAGGTGGTCATAATGTTTTGGCTCATCAGTGTTTATACAGTAATAACAATAATAACAAAAGCACCTTATACACTAGAGCAATCATCAGGGGCATCATTTGGTGAGGCATTAAATATTTCATTTAATCTGAAAATAACTGTGACATTGCTTGTAAGATAGACATGAAGCTAACAGTAAATAATACTGCCCTGCAAAGCCAAAATAATTATTTGTTATGAACAGAATCATGTTTTCTAGACTGATCGTTCCTGTGTCAGATGGATTTGGCTCGACTATGCTTACATTCAGAGTTAACAGTATGACTATTTTCACATTTGGCTGGACAATCAGAATGTTGAAGCCATTTTTCTCAGTTTCAGACACACATGTTTGCTCCGCTATCTAAATTTATTTTATATATAGCTATAGTTACTTGAAACTAACTCCAACCCACACCCTAAACCTAACCCAAACAGAAAACATTTGGTATTATTAGAATTTTAAAAATCATTATTTAATTTATTGTTTGTATGGATCGTTTTCCAAATGACGACGTCCCAAAATGTCCCCAAAGGGAGGTTTTGTCCAATTTTGCCCTCTTTTGGGTACACATTTGCCATCAAACTATAGCTAAGTACGCACACATACACACACAAACCTTTCAAATAAGCTTATAATCACTGCCAAAGAATACACACACCTCGCACCAACAATCTCATCCACAGCAGTCTCTGGTTCTTAATTATCATTGACAGCTATAATACAGTTTAGGTACCACAAGCTACATTTTTGTTTATGCGTATACAGATAATGAACTCTGTGGCCTATCTGTAATAGACACAAAGAGAAATTATCGGGAGGACCATTGAGCAATAGACAAAAGTTTTGTAACCCAAATATTGCAATTATCCCTTTAAAGAAGTCAAAGCACCTACCGCCTCATGAAGACAAGCCATTCACTTGATAACTATATTTACATTTACATTTAGTTATTTAGCAGAAGCTTTTATCCAAATCAACTTACAAAAGAGGAACATAAGCAATTCATTAGAATGTACAAAAAATTCAACTATCTCCAGTTGTAGCCAGAGTAGTAACTGATACTTTTAGATGTGTTTTGACAAGAATACCAGAACAGAAATGTGTTTCACATTTACACAAACAATATCATATTTATGATAATAAAAAAAGACAAACATATGGTTGAAAACATTTAAGAATTTAAACACTGTAAAAATGAAAAGATACTCAAGGCACCATTTAGGTTTCCTCATCTGCCACAGTGGCAGAACCCTCTCAAACACTCTTTAGGTTTTCTGAGAAACTCACTCTTATTTCTGAAAGAACTCTAAAGGACGCAAAAGACTGTCAGCTGTTCCTTCAGTAACCCCATCAGTGAAAGGCTTCAAAGCACTTGAAATATATCTTAAAGTTACCAGGTTCCTTCAAAGGGTAACTGGAGGATCTCAAAAGTGCCAGTGTAAATTGAAGAACCCCCAAAAGTCCCTCAGATATCTTATAATTTTTTCAGTTGAGAGATATTATTAATATAGTGACTGTGACCTAAAAATAATTGAAATTACCTGTGCTGTCTAAAAGAAGAATGAGTACAAGCATCCATCTTAAAGCCATCTTAGAAAACAAATGGCAGTGTGTACATCCGTCTTTCAAAAAGGAAGTGATGCATTGTCTGAGATGTAATATTAAGAAATGTAACAGCACTATAATCTTCCCGTAACTACATATAAACCAAAGAGGAGGAGATTGGGGGGAGGGGGTGCCATGACACGAGTTTCATTTGGTTCTGTGTTAAAAATCTATTGACTATCATAGGTAGAAGTACTTATAGCAACACATCAGGTCAAAATATGATATAACTGAATTCTTGTAAACAGCTCTTCACTTGAGTTCACTGGGAATAAGTTCACCCTAAAGAGTTACAAAGTGACATATTTTAATATTTCACTTCATAATTAAATAAACATTTTTGTTTTACAGAGTTAAGTTTAGTTTGATTGAGGGGTTTGTACTATTCAGTTGGGTCTACTTTCAAAGCCATCAGGGGTCTCTCTCTGATGTGTTCCTGTTCACTTCGCCCACACTTCTCACTTCTTTTTATCACACATCCTGTTTTTACACTTTCACAAAACATCCCCAACTAGTTTAGGTCCATAAATGAAACAACGCTTTGGAACACAACTTCAAAATCATAAATGGCAGAGTTTATGAATATGCAGATAAAAGAAGAAATTGTTATAAATCATTGTTAAATGTAAATTAACAATATACTATTATCATAACAAAATTCTTTTAAAATTAATTTTGAACAATTGAATTTTATAGATATACATAATAGATCTATTATTATATGACAAGTGATGGCACAGTGCCTCAATGGGTAGCACTGTCGCCTCACAGCAAGAAGCTCCCTGGTTTGAGTCATGGCTCACCCAAGGCCTTTCTGTGTGTAGCATGAATGTTCTCCCTGTGTTTGCGTGGGTTTCCTCTAGGTGCTCTGGTTTCCACCACATCCCAAAGACATGCAGGTCAATTTAACTGGAGACTCTAAATTGCCCATAGGTGTGAATGAGAGTGTGGATATGT
This sequence comes from Myxocyprinus asiaticus, assembly GCF_019703515.2. Lineage (NCBI taxonomy): Eukaryota > Metazoa > Chordata > Actinopteri > Cypriniformes > Catostomidae > Myxocyprinus > Myxocyprinus asiaticus. The sequence continues at coordinate 48,635,630 of NC_059349.1, read as the reverse complement.
ATGTCTGTTTGTGTGTTAGCCCTGTGATGGACTGGCCACCAGTCTAGGGTGTTTCCCTGCCTTCGGACTGAGACAGCACGGATTGGCTCCAGCACACAACCTGTGACGCTACGTAAGACAAGCAGCTATAGAAAATGGATGGATGGATTATGTGACATTGCAATGGTATGGTTCTATTTTTGGCATTGGATTGCCCCACTATCTAAACAAAGGCTGCTTTCATGTCATGTCAAACTGAAGGGTAAAACCAACTTCCTGATTTTAAAAAACAAACAAAAACTCAATGTCTCATGACTAGTTCTACAAATGTGTTCCGCAAACCTTTTTTGGTATGTACGTACAGTAAGTCGTGATTTCCAATACCACATTAAAATTTACTTCAGAAAAGATATGAATTGAATACATTTATTCATAAATCAAGACACAAAATAAACACACACATAAAAAATTACGAGCAAAAAATCTGAAAAATTTAAATGAGGCTAACACTATTTACGCAATACTTAAAAGACAACATGTTGTAATTTTCAGTCTTATGGAAGATCTTTTAGACCTATTTTTTACATGGGTAACACTTCACAGTAAGGTTCCATTAGTTAACATGAACTAACAATGAACAATAGTTTTACAAGATTTATTAATATTGGTTAATGTTAATTTAAACTTATACTAAGGTATTTTTTATGCAAATATTTATGTTTTTGTTAACATTAGTTAATGCACTATGAACTAACATGATCTAACATTGAGCAATTGTATTTTCATTGACTAACATGAACCAAGATTAATAAATGATGTAAAACAATTGTCCATTGTTAGTTCATGACACCTAATGCATTAATGTTAACACATTCAACCTCATTAAAAAGTTTTACCTTTAATGTAATACAGAAAAAAAAGATATATATATATATATATATATATATATATATATATATATATATATATATATATATATATATATATATATATATATATATTTGATATCCATTATAGAAAAATAGAATACAATAAAAGTACATTCAATACAAAATAGAATATACAATATGTTCTCTGCACAGCACATTGTGAAAATAACAATAACAATCTTAATAACAATTTAATCATATTACCTCTGATCTTTTGTAAATACTTTATGGTCCCTTTTTGTAAGCTTACTGTTACTGGACAGAACACATTTGCAAAGTAGACCAGACTTTAGTTTATTCATCAAAGGTCTGGCTTTGCAAGACTATACAGAGCCAGACTTCTGACTGTATATCGACATAAAGTGTTGTCCACTTTGCAGCTTTCCTTGGTCAAGAATTTCCCACTTAGACAGGAAGAGACCGTCTGACTAGTTCTTTTTGGAAACAAGTCACTTGTTGTAAACCTGGTAGCTTATCAACATGACTTTTGTTTCTCAGCATACTGATAGAAATCTGTGCATTTTGACTCACGGAAATGACTTAGAACACAGCCAATCAGATTTAAGTTTGTGTTTTTTGAAAGTTCTTATCATTTTTATGTACAAAATATATCAGATGGTCTGTGAATTATCTGTGGAAGTGCTCTCAGAGGCTATTTAATCTGATTTAAAGAGAGTCATCATTTACTCATCTTTATGTTGCTCTAAACTTGTTTGACTTTATTTCTTCTGAACAACACAAAAGGAGTTGTTAGGCAGAATGTTAGCCAACATTCAATTTCATTGCATGTTTTTTCCTATACTGTACACCTCCTTTTGTGTTCCACAGAAGAAGTAAATTCACATGAGTTAAGAGCCACAAATGATGACAGAATTTTCATTTTTGGGTGAACTGTCTCTTTAAGCACTGAACTATATCTTGACTTTAAGCAATTACAGACGCCTGTGTGAAATTTGTTCACTGACCCCTTTTAAATTCTACACTGTTGTGTTCATTCTTTTTCAGTCTTGGAAAGCCTGGTTCAATTTAGAATTAGGTGTAACTGTCTGTAACCGTTTGCTGTATATTGCACATTTTTTACACAGAGAAAAGGGCATGTATTGGACAAAAATTATATTATCGTCAACAAGCTGGCTTAGTCTCTATGACCACAAAGCACATGACATCCTCATAAAAACAACTTCAGAAGTCGGAAGTAGGATCAAGACTTCTGACAAGCATGAGAAGGCAGCATAAAAGGGTGAGAACCAGCCTTTGCTGGAGCAGTTAACAGAGATAAGTCTAAGACAAGAATCAACAAAAGAGTGCAATTTAAAAAGGATGATAAAATAAACAGGGGTGTAATAAATAATCATGTAAAGGGTTTGTTCACCTAAAAAAATTAATTCTTCATTATTTACTAACATCTGCCTTTATGTGCCACAGAAGAAATAAAATAATTGACATTAGAACAACATGAGGGTGAGTGAAAGAATTTTCATTTTTGGGTGAACCATCCCTTTAACTTAAACAAGAAAAATGACTGAAAAGGAAAGAAAAACTCACATACATGATACAAAAAAACTTGTATGCAATAAATGCAATGTATAGGTGCACCAAACAAAAGGGGGTGCCAACAGGGCTTTTCTGGCATGGCTAAGGGAGCTCAGCAAAGTATTCAAGGTTGCTGTGAGTGTCAATGCTTACATTGCATATATCCCCATAGATGGGTAGTTGCACCCTTGCATAAAAATAGACAAACTACAGTAGATCTGCATTTAGTAATCAACACTCAAAGCTCCTTAAAAAGACTAAATACTGACCAAGGTATACTGTTAGCAAGACTAATACTCGATGTGTCTTTGCACTGCATGCTCAAAATTCATGCTTGTTGGTAAATGTAATAAGTACTGTAAGTGATGGAAGGAGGTCAACACTATCTACAGTATATGCTATACTATAATCTCCAAAAGAAGTATTAAAAAAAACAACAACAAAAAAACAAACACCTCTGCATTTCTGATTTACACAGCTTCTGTTGATTTGAACGGTTGTTTTTGGTATTGCAGAGACCATGGCTAGTTGTCACACTTTTTACTTCTAATTCATATTTTTCACAGTGGGGTTATTTTTGAAAATCAATTACTGTTTATTCTGTGTTTAATTCAGGATTGAATTCACTGTTTTTTTAAACCAACATACAAAACCACTGTTAGATAAAACAAATAATTTCTCCAATTTAACAGATGGCCTTGTGACAACTAGTCTCAGTCTCCATTTTGATTTGAGGTGTCATTGGATGAAATCCCTGGTGTTTTCCTGGTTGGTTGTTTGCACACCATTGAATAAATAGTATGGTCTGTTTCAGTGGGGGCTGAAAGTTTTTGGTGTTGTCCTACTGTGCAGTAAGTTGTGCTGGGTCGATTATCTCCATTTTCTTCTTGCATCTGGGCCAGAACCGTATAAAATACATGTAAAATAAAAGAGTTTGGGATTTAGAAAATGCTTTCCTGAAATATTTATTAATCTTAAGTAAGGCTATAATTTTCTTTTTAACAAACTTATTCAGCAACCATTTCTTTCAACCATTTCAGAAAAATATTTCTAGGGACATTCTAGATTATTCTCACCCGTTCTGGAAGGTGATCATATGGATGCCATTCACTCTTCCTGGTTTGCATTTGTTGAGGCTGAAAGAAAAAGATTAGCCCAGTTATAAAGTTACATCAAATAGTAGTAGTAAATAAACTCTTAGTAATACACTACAGTATAAACAACACAAAACAAAAGCCTCTGTGGATGCTTATAGTGAGATGTCTGGTGTAATTATTAATAAAGGTTTTTGGACAAATGTACACAGACATTTATAGCAGCATTTGAATGCGGCATAATGTGAGATAGCAGCTTGATCATATTTGATCGTGTTTGCCGATGTTGAAAAGGACTACATTTTCACAGTGAACTAAATTAGTTTAAAAATGAATTAGAAACATTTCATATTATATATATGAGGCTCTGAATGCATATTGTGAAAGAGCCATTTTGATTGACATTTTAAGAAAGGTGTGTGTAAATTTGCAAAATACACAGCCTGGCCAAAAAAAAAAAAAAAAAAACGCCTTTAGCTTTGATTACGACGCGCATTCGTCGTGGCATTGTTTCGACAACCTTATGCAGCGTCACAACATTTATTTACCTCCAAAGTTGCATGAATTTTTGGCCGAGATTTTGTATTGATGACGAGAGTGTCGAACCACTCTGTAAAGTCTTCTCCAGCACATCCCAAAGACTTTCAATGGGGTTAAGGTCAGGACTCTGTGGTGGCAAATTCATGTGTGAAAATGATTCCTCATGCTTCCTGAACCACTCTTTCACAATTTGAAAACTCCATTGTACATTGAGGTAGTCAGCTGACTTCATTTTATTGCCGCATAATGTTGATGAGCCTAGACCTGACCAATTGAAGCAACCCCAGATCATAACACTGCCTCCAGAGGCTTGTACAGTGGGCACTATTCATGACGGGTGCATCGCTTCATGCACTTCCCTTCTTACCCTGATGCACCCATCGTTTTGGAATAGGGCAAATCTGGACTCATCAGACCACACAACCTTTTTCCATTGCTCCACAGTCCAATCTTTATGCTCCCTTGCAAATTGAAGTCTTTTTTACAATTAGCCTCACTAACAAGTGGCTTTCTTGTGGCCACACAGCTGTTTAGTCCCAATCCTGTAAGATCTCGTCACATTGTGCATGTGGAAATGCTCTTATTTTTACTATTAAACGTAGCCGTGAGTTTTACTGTCGATTTTTTACGATGTGACTTCACCAAGCATTTTAGTGATCTCCGATCACGATCATTCAAGATTTTTTCCCAACACGTTTCTTCCGTGAAGCTGGTGGTTCACCACTATCCTTCCAGGTTTTAATAATGCGTTGGACAGTTCTTAACCCAATTCCAGTGATTTCAGCAATCTCCTTAGTTGTTTTCTTTGCTTGATGCAGGTCAGTAATTTGACCCTTCTAAAACACAGTAACATCTTTTCCACGACCACGGGTAAAATACGCTGGCTACCACCCCTGGAGTTCGCTAGTTCGCTAGTTCGAATCCCAGGGCGTGCTGAGTGACTCCAGCCAGGTCTCCTAAGCAACCAAATTGGCCCGGTTGCTAGGGAGGGTAGAGTCACATGGGGTAACCTCCTCGTGGTTGCTATAATGTGGTTTGTTCTCGGTGGGGCGCATAGTGAATTGAGCGCGGATGCCGTGGTGGATGGCGTGAAGCCTCCACATGCACTATGTCTCCGTGGCAACACACTCAACAAGCCACGTGATAAGATGTGTGGGTTGACTGTCTCAGACATGGAGGCAACTGGGATTTGTCCTCCACCACCTGGACTGAGGCAAAATCACTATGTGACCACTAAGACTTAGAGTGCATTGGGAATTGGGCATTCCAAATTGGGAGAAAAAGGGGGAAAATCCCCCCATCCCCCCCCCCAAAAAAAGAAATGAGAAGATACACACTGCACCAGTTAGGGTTAAAAGAATTGTCATAGTCTCTAAAGTATCTGCTTATTTAAATCCAAACAGTGACACTTTTTTGGCCAGGCAATTTTTATATTGCTTTTATAGTAACTATTGCATGACCCTTTACTGCATTAGCAAGAGACACGAACCTGATTATCTTGGCAGGTGCCAGAAAGTGGATTGTATTTCAACAAATGATTAATCACATTACTTGATAATGTGGTTAATACCAGTTGATTAACACAGATTCTGTCATTATTTACTCATCCTCTTGTTGTTCAAAACCCATATCACTTTCTTTCTTCTGTGGAACACAAAAGGAGTTGTTAAGCAGAACGTTAGTATCAGTCACCATTCACTTTCATTGTTTGGAAATGGTGAATAGATGGTGATTGATGAGTCAGTGTAACATTCTTCTAGGTTTGAAACAACATGATGGTGAGTAAATAGCAGAGTTTTCATTTCTGGGTCACATTAACTTAATTCGCAATTTGCAATTTGTAATTTTATTGATATCTAAACAATGTGATTTTGGCTTTATTGCCAAGTTTAGGTGAGACAGGGTCATGGGTGTCTGACAGCTATCAAATATAAGAAGGTGATGTACTGTAAGTTGAGCAATTTGGGAACCACTGTTTAATAATAATAATACTAACAATAACAACAAAAACAATAATAATAAATATAGCAGCAAGCATCAATTAACGAGGTTCAAGAGTTTAAGGGCCTTTAGGTACACATGCAGCAGGTATTAAGTATTAATTAGACAGTCTGTTAGTACCTAAAACAATGATAAAGTGCCTTAATTTTCACAACAATCGTGTTAGATAGCACATTACATTGCTGACTGTTATAGTGCCACCAAGAGACAGATGTGCACAGTTTTTTTTTTCAGGTGTCCTCAGATTGACTTGCTACATAAGTGTTCAAAATTTGGTGAAAATTTCTAATTTCACTGAAGAGTTTTAACTGTTTTAAGTAAAAGTGGCCATGCCTGCTACTTAAGTTTTGGCATACATTTGCGTCGCTTAATCCAAAGTTCAAACTGGACTCGGCGTTGATGGAGTCCACGATGGAGGATGGTACGTTTTGTTACGTTAACTCTATATTCTGCTTGAAAGCTTCAATTTATTTAGTTGACCAGCTACTGGAAAGCTTGCTTCTAAAACAACTTGTGTAAAATCACCATGTAACAACTGCTTTATGCAGCACAATGAGCTAGTAGCTAACAGCTAGCGGTCGTGTTATCGTTTATGGTCAGTAAAGTTTGTGTCGCATTTAAGATGATTTCACGGCAGTAGAGGCGGCGCAACTATGACGATCAGTTTATAATCCCACCCGCGTTGAGGCGGCACTAAACTGCAGTGGAAAAGCAAGCTCAGAAAAGTAAAGCGAGCAGAGTCGAGTCAAGCTGAACCGTAACATGCAGTGGAAAAGTGCCAGAATGGCCATAAGTCATGTCATGTACCACCGCATCTGTGTGATTATCAGATAAACTGATTCGTAACGTGTGCAGGGGCTCTCGACCTCCCGAATGTCAGAACTCGCACCGTGTACGCCCGGCTTTAAGGTTTGGTCTCCATGATCAGTTTTAGCAGATAATAATAATAATAATAAAAGTGAAACCATACAAAAACAATAGGGTTTCAGTGCGTCGCCCATGAACCTCTAATAATAATAATAATAATAATAATAATGGTATACACAATTATATTTTTGCTCATCCACACTTGGATACATAAATTTTCATTATTAATTGAAAATGGAAATATTAATCATTTGAAAAGTATTTGATCTCCAATGCTTGTCTAATATGTTTTTTTATTTGCATAATACAAAAATACTTTCTGTTGTTTTTGAGCTAAAATAATTGTCGCTCAAGAGAGACACCTTTTGTTTTGATCTGCTAAACACATTTTTTTAATTAACATACTTTGCTCAAAAATTATACATAATTTGCTGTCTTTTCATGTGGTCAGTACATACTGTACAGCAATTAATGTGACCTCATTCATATCAGATAGAATCATTATACAGTATGATTGACAACAAAACATAAAGAAGAACAAATAACAGCATAAATAATTAATAGAGAGAAACAGAGAGAGAGAGAGAGTCATGTTCTGTACATGAAAAGTCCCAAACAATTCTTTTAGATGCCCAACATGCTGTATATATTAACTTTGATGTTTGAATAATGAGAAATATTGATATGAAGCTTACCTCAACATCTGCATAGACTGTATTACTTCTCTGTTGGGCACCTAAGAGTAATTTAATGTCACTTATCATATAAAGAAAAATATGCTTGTGCATTCATCAAAACATTTTATGACAAAAGCATGAATGGGAGCATAATGCATTTTTGTTAGCATCTGAGTGCTATAAGATCTTGCCTCAAAATGTCCAGGAGATCTCTGACATGTTTCTTGTTCTGGTTTAATGTTAGACCTTGTGTGGAAAACTATATGTTGCTGTCAGTGCATTATACTGAATTTTTACAGATTTTTATATTGTATGTCTTTTCCAAACTGCCCTGAATCTATTACCTTGTGGACTTGAAGAGTTAACTACATTGAAAAGTATCTACTTATGTTTAAACAACAGGTGTGTAAACCATTTCATTCAGAATAGGAAATAAATAATAATCTTTGTAATCTTTTTTATAGATTTTTTTTCCTAGATGCATATTCCTGATCAAATTCTAATTCTTGACCGAGTATTGTTTGCCATTCCTTCTTATTTTGGCACCAGCAAAGAGTTCTTACACAACAGGAGAAGACTGGCTATAAGTAAATCCTTGAAATGATAGCCTTTTGTAAATAATTAATTTTGTGCATTTAAAGCAAAAATCCTGTTTCAAATCTGAGTGGTGCCATTAGCGGCTAAAAATAATCATAAGGCCCAACATGTGACAGTACCAATTACATTTCTGTCCTTCTCATAAGTATGAGTAAAACACTGTGGAATTAAACTTGGAACCTGAACAGGTTTCATTAGTGCTACTGGGGTAAATGCAGGATCTGGTCAATGGGATTTTTTTTATTTTTTATTTATTTATATATATTTTTTTAAATGACTGCCAAAAAAATACTGATGTTTACCAATGATGATTACCCATTTCTGTAGGATATTTGAATGAACTAAAACAGAACAGCATTAAAAATGCTGTTCATTAAACCTGCTTCTAGCATCGCTAGGACCTTATGATATGTCCAGGAGAATTTTTTTTAATATTTTAGGTTTGCTAGCTCATAAAATTCAACAAAACAAGTAGACGTGATGGGCCGATCAAATTTCAGGTGTGAGACCTTCAGTGTGACACTGAGTGTAGATAATGACATAAAAAAAAGAGCATAAACCTAGCATAAATAATAATTTGCACAATCTTTCATACATTTTCAGACATATATATTTAGTCAGTATGTGTCATTATCTGCATTCTTAAAAATTAGAATGATTGTGTTTCAAATAAAACAAACTGTCTAAGGAGCTACTAAATCTGTGCAATGATCATCTGTGTGTGTTATGTGTATAAATATAACAACTAAAAAAAGTGCTTAAGAACCTTTTCTAAGAATACAGGGGACAATGTAAATGTAAAGCAGAATGAGATCTAGTCATGTTCTTGAGATGAGATCAGATGGGCATACCTTTTTTATGCTTCCTGAAGAGAAAGCCCAAAATGAATAATACTGCAATAACACACAGTGGCACCAAAATATAGCTCAAAAGGTCATTAACTGTGACAGCCGAGAATTGTTCTTCGTAGTTCTCTGGAAAGCAAGACTTGTATGATTATGAGCAGCATACTCTCGTTAGGAAATATCACTCTAGACTCAACAAAATATCACTCAACAAAACAGCATTCTTGTGCTGTATTCAACTCCTTTCAGAGAATTCTGTTACCTTACTCAAGACTAAACTTTTAGGGTTAAACTGAAAATTCTGTCATCATTTACATAAACTCATGTTGTTTAAAACCAATATGATTTTCTGTCTTTCGTGGAACACAAAGGGAGTTTTGTTTGGCAGGTACTGTTTGCACCCCTAATTACAGTAAATACAAGCATACAGTATAGGGGCATCATTGCAGAATGTTTATTGTGCTTATTTAGAGTCCCACAGAGTCCATACACCAACCCCTACCCCTGAACCTAACCCCAACCTTCCCTTACAAAAATGAACCATGATTTTACTACATTAATCATAGTATCAAGATGGTATTTTGTAGTCAAATCATAGTAACCACAAAATTAAACATGGTTACTATATTAACACCATATAACTGTAATAACACCATGGTTAATTGCATTAAAACTATGACTTCTGCCTATAAACATGGTTACAAAAATATTACTATAGTAAAACCATGATTCATTTTACCTGGAAATATTTAAAGTGGAGACTGGAGAAAGGGTGGGAAAAAGTGGAATCGATCCTGGGTCATCCGCATGAAAAAACACATTTAATCAATCTTTACCCACTACACCACTGCAGCAACATATTACTAGGCAGTTTTGTCTTTAATTTCTGTTTTTATTTTTTTTTTCATCGAGACTATTTGAGCCAACCTGGAAACCTCGCTTCCCTGTTCTCCTTTCCACTGAACTGTGTTACAATACATTAAAAAAGTTATACTTTAAATGCACATGTGTAATAGCATCTTTCTTTTTTTACATTTATTTCAATTTGTGGGATTTTGTAAATTGTTATTTATTTTTCTTTGATATGGTGCAATATTCTATTATGCAGATTGTATTCATTTTGAATGGTTAGATTTATATGCACTTTGTTTATATACATTAAAAAGTTATACTTTAAATGCAAATGCAAACCAATGCATTTTTTAATACATTGTGGTTAAGGTAGAGTATGATTTCATTTAATAATTTAATTAGAATTGTTTTAACACCAGTCATAGCCAAACTATCGCAAACTGTTTGACTTGAAAAAATACAAAACATTTAATTTTTTTTAAAGAGCTGTTTGGGAGCCAAAGAGCCGTCTCTTTTTGGTGAGCTGAGCCGAACGAACCGGCTCACTGAAAAGAGCCGGAATGCCCATCACTAATAAAGGGTCAACAAAAGGTGAAAGTTCATCAGGTAAATTAACGGACTACTTTTTGCGACCAGGTAAAATTGTTATCACATTGCTTCATTTTCCATGGCCATTCAAAATAATAATAATAGTAAATGAAGGTACACTCATGGCAACAAATATTTTATTTTAGAACATGGACATTCAAAAGAATGTTGGGATTTATTTATATATATTTATGTTATGCTAATAGAGTGTCTATTAGCATTCATAGTAACACTGTTTTGAACCCTATTATCCCCCCCAGTATATGGTCACCCTATCACTGGCAAACTATAGGACGCATTTGCAGGTTTCGTTTCCATTGATTGTAGGTCCACTGCAACCAGTGTTATCTTTATTTTCCGTGTTATAAAATACTCCGTGAGCTTATTGGCAAGTAAGAGCCCGCACAAATGATTACGTACAAGCTTTCAGAGGCATTCAGATTGAATCACGAACCGATTCAGACTGCTTTCATATCACGTGTGACCAATTAATTTTAAAGAACCGACTCAAATGAGCGAATAATTTGTGATTGGACATCTTTAGTTTTGATTAAAAACTGGTGATAGTAAACACCGGGTACAAGGCATCATGTAGCGGTGTGGCTTTTGTCAAGGATACACTGCTACCTTGTCAAAAATACAGCTTCGGTACTGAAAAGCTACTTGATATAAAAACTAGCGAAGCTTCCGTCTGGCTACTCAGAAATGTAGTTAAGCTTCACTATTTGTAGCTACTGCCCTTCACTGTGTACAGGTGTACCTAATAAAGTGGCTGGTGAGTGTATATACTAATATATATATACATACATAAGTGGTGTTGCCATCCCTTATTCTGCTCTCGCCACCCATTTGCCACCTTGTGTAATAAAGTGTAATTTGTGAAGTTTGTGAGTGGTTAGTGTAGTCTGAAAACTGAAGCTGAGAAATAGAAAGGATGTGGTGAAGTGCTGACATGTGACTCAGTTGTATGTATGCTGTTAGTGTTCCGGCTTGAGATGGAGATATGTTTTTTGGCAAAAGACAAATATGTTTCTACCCTTAACCCTTTACTGTAGTGCTTTGAGTACAAAGAGTACAAAAAAGGCACATTACAAATAAAATGTATTATTATTAACTGGGTTTTCATCATCCTGTCTTTTTTTATTTGATTTTTATTGCTTTTTTTACTGATTTCTCTTCGATGTTCCTTGTCAGGAAATGTTCAGTGTGACACTGGACTTCCTCTTCTACTAGGAAGTTAACGTGGAACGGCAGTCATTTTCACATGTTTCTTGTGACAATGGCAGTAGATCATCTAGTCTTCATTCTTCTCCTCATTTCCAAAACAGGTAAAAAATAAAAAAATAAAAATGAAGGCATTATATGATTAATTACTTATAATTATAGCGATGATTGCACAGTGTGTTCAGATATTGCTGAGTATACTTCAAGATGTGAAAATAATTTAAACTTATTAAGTCTATGTTGTGGCTTTTTACCGATTAATTTTTGTGGGTTAAAAAAAAAAGGCTGGCTCACAGTGCTCCAACAAACACCAACAGGGTTAACAAACTGACCCAACAAATCCAAACAACTATGTTTGTTGGGCAGTGTGAAATTAGACTTTAAAAAAATATAACTGAATAATTTCTACATGTAGTTCTTGTTTTCTGGTATTTTTTATATATTTTTTAAGTGACATCTAAAACAACCTTATAAATGTTCATATAAGGATTCCATATATAATCAGATTCTTTGTCATGTGCTTGTATGGAGTGACTAAAATTATTATTTGTTTTTTAAATAAATGTGATGACAATACAGTTTTCCATTCCTTTTTATTTTTATCTCCATTATAGAGGTAGAGTAAAATTGGTTCAGGTTGTCTTTACCTCGATACGTCTCGTAAAAGCAATACTTCCTGATGCAAGGCTGCATGTAATATAAATAACTGATAAAATGTGATGTGGTAAGGGAGATTGTTTTCTGCTCAATCACACATACAGTATGTTACCAGCACCATGTAATCCCTGTACTTCTGCTAGCCGCATTAAAAATTACATTTTTTTTTTAGTTTTTTTTTAAATGTAAATTGAATGTGCTTTTTGAATAATGTGCTGTTTTCACAACTTTTGGCCGAATTTCTTGCATTATAAACAGACAACCTTTTTGTAACAAAGTTTAGGTGGTCAGAACTAGAGGTCAAATCCTTACAACCCAACTGCTCCACCATAGGCATTATACTTTTCATATGATTGATATCACAGCAGTCACAAAAAAATTGGTTCTCCAGGTTTTCTTTTTTTTATTATTATTTAATGGGAGACTCCCCATTAAATTGGCAAATAATTTACAGACCTGAAGAAATGTAAAATAAAAGTGAGCATATGCTATATTCTTAATTATAAATATGGCAACTACTTTAATATCAATATTAACATTAACAAGAAAGCGGGAGTTAGCCTAATTAGCTATTGTACAATAAATATATCGTTATACACATTTATTCACATAATAATGTGACATCTGGTCATGTACTAGCACCTCCTTACTGCCAGAGGTCCATATCACCAGAATTGTAATTCTGTTCTAGCCCAATGTTAGGAGATCAAGGCTTTCTAAACTTTGGTTATGTGCAGAGTGAAATATTAACACACTCCCAAACTGTCTATATACTGTATACTGCATTTTTTTCAGCAGTAGGCCTATGCATTGATTCTCTATTTTTTATTATTTTTTTTTATTTTTTTTTTGCCTTTCAAAGTTGCTGATTGTATAATGTTTAGTTCAGAAAAGACTCAGATTATTGGGATTAATACGAACGTAGACATACTTATATCATTTGGCGTAAACTCCGTCCTACAGTTCAGCAATCTGATACTTACTTTAACCGTCGGATCCTGCCGGAAGCAATGACGGTAGGGGAGCGGAATTTACCCCTGCCCAGGACGGGACCTAAACTAGTGTTGATGGGGTGGAGGGGGGTGAAAACAACAGAAGTAAGCAACAATGAGAAACACTTGAGTGGCATTATAAAGCAGAAGCTGTGTTGTGACTGGATGAGATGTCTGATAGAATAAATCCAGAGATCTTCCTGCTAGAACTACGTTTATGCTTACATTTCTATTAGAAAAGACTCGAGATTATTGTGATTAATAAGAACCTAGAAATACTTGTGTCATTTAGTGTAAGCCCTGTCCAACGTTTCAGCGCTCTGATATTTGCTTGAACCGTCGGATCCTGCCAGAAGCAATGACAGAAGGGAGTGGAGCTTACCCGAAAAGGAAAAGACCCTCATTGAAAACCTCATTTAACTCTTTGAAATCTTAGACAACTGAAAGGTTTAGGGACTGGCGAATGCCATAAGATGCAGATCAAAAGGCAAATATGTAAATGCGAATAATGATGTGATGTTAGACTCCGAGGCTTCTGTTCAAGCCTGTGTCAAACCAACAACACCTACAGTATGCATAATCCATGACGTGTGAGACTTCAATCGATTGAACTATGCTTACATTTACATTTCTGGATTATTTTGATGCAGTACATTTGCATTTTAATCACAGGCTACCCTAAGTCAGTGGAGGCTGTAATACATAATACTTAACAAAATGATCTGATTAAAACAGTATATTTGTAATTTATAACAATTATCTTGTGTTTTAAGTTCTCATGCAGTTTACTGTAACAAGAAATGTTGGAGTAATGGGTGACAAACAGAAGCAGGGCACAATGTAGCTACAAATGTTAAACTTCTCCCTACCTTTTAGCAGTGATTAATGTGGATGTGTTCAATGGCTTACATTTCTCAATTAACTATTTTCACTTTAAGAAAGGTTTTCCATTTCAAAATTTGTATGTAATATTTTCATTGTAGTTGTCTGATGCCATGTTCATACTTGACTGAATTGAAATCTACCGAGATGAACAGATATCTAATTTCATCAAAAAGGGGTTTAAGAAACTGAAATCAACAGATAGCTATCTCTTTCTACAGGGTCCAGTGCTGTGATCTCTGTGTTTGTGGAGACAGGAAGTTCTGTTACACTGGATATACCGGCACGTGAACTAACAAAGATTGGTGCCTTATCCTGGAAAAATTAAAAATTAAAAAAAATAGTTACATATCTCAGAGAATATAATGATTTAACTCGTGACAGCTCCTATGAGGACAAAGTGGATTTCAATACTGAAACATTCTCTCTAACACTGAAGAACATGCAGAAGACAGACAGTGGAGTCTACATGGCAACAACACCTGGAAAGCAAAGCAGAAACATTTCTGAATTTAAAGTATCTGTTATAGGTGAGTCTGATTTAAATGTTAAGTATTCTGTTTAAGAAAGTTATCTATTTATTTATTTTTTTTTAGATTAAATTTTAGGGCTATTTAGCTTTATTTTAGAGGAAAGCAGAGCATAGACAGGAAAGTAGGGGTTAGGGAAAGAGAGAATAAAATCAGGACATGACCCAGTTCAGACTTTATCCTGGGTCCCTGTGAGCCAACAGCTTATACAGAATATCTTGAGCATGTGCACACAATCTACTGCACCACAGCTCACTCACAATGGGAAATCTATAATTGATTATATATTCCAGACTTGAGCATAACTGAAAAACTTGATATTCACCATAGATACTTTATTAACTTTTCCCTGAAATATTCATTTCCAACCCTGGAATCATAAAAATCCTTTTAGTTACCAGGTTTTCCATGGCCATATTTGCAATCATATACAACTAGTAAAATGAAACAGTTTATCTCTTAAAAATAGCTTGTGCAATATTTTGATCCATCATCAGGTTATCTGCTATTCATCATCTCTGAATCTACAGTAGTAATATTCAAGTAAAAAAAAAAAAAAAAATGTAATATTACTGAACAAATCTGACTACATTACATTTAATGGTTTACATCAATGAAAGTAATTTTTAAGGGTCAGATCAGGTAGACATAGCTCCATACATAAAAACTATGCACAGACCAACAACAGCTTGAAACAAGAGAAATAATGTGTGACTAGTTATATCAAATTATTTGTGGTCAGAGCAAGTAATCACTTAGTAGATGCTTTTGTGTAAAATGACTTGCAAAACACTTATTACAGGAGGAATTCAGGCTAAGGGCTAAGTGTTACAGTATTTGCAAAAGCCTGAGCTTTAACCACTACAGCAGATAATTCTGTTATTGTTATTTTATTCAGAACGTTGCTCTGTTTAGAGTTCATGAACCTGTCTGCTTTATTTTTGTGGGATATAATCTTCTAAACATGTTTCAGATGCTGTGGAGGTTCCTATCCTGACATTTGTCTCAAACTGGTCCAGGACTTGTACTGTGAACTTCATCTGTACAGGTCATGATCTCATACTTAGCTCTACCTATCAAAACAACAGATGCTCTCCAGAGAATTTGACACCATATGAAAACTACAATCTCATCCTGAACTGCAGTAAGGAATCCATCATCTGTAACCATAGCAACCCTGTTAGCTGGAAAATGGATATAAAAAACATTACAAATCTCTGTGAAGGTAAATATTTGCTGCAACCTCAAAACATGCACACACAAACACAGAATGCAATAGTGCAAATTATATCAATGATACAAACATTTTTATGTTGGTTTACAGTACTAACTTTACAAACTAAATGTATTGAGTTAAGAATTGAACCGGCAACTGTAATTCTTAAAGGATTAGTTCACCCAAACATTTTAATTCAGTCATTGGTTAATCACCCCTCTTGTTGTTATAACCCCTTATGACTTTTTCTATTTCTTAACACAAAGGGATAAATTGTTAAAAAAATGTGTGCTCAGTGATGTCATACAATGGCAATTTAGAGTGACCACCTCTTCGTAAGAATACGATAAGGTTTGTTGAGAAACAAACCTAAATTTAATGTATTATTTAGTGAAAATATTCACCGACCGTTGATCTCCTGTGTGCGTTCATGAGCTTAAGGTCGCCTACACACTGAGTTAATGCTACGTCAGAGAACACTGTGAATGCATTGATTTCATGGTGCGTCAGTAGGACGCAGAGGGAAAAAGCAAGGGTTTCCGATTGCCCTGTCATGCGACCAAAAGATGAGAACGTTTCAACTTTTGCTGCAACGCACTCTGGTGTACACATCCGTTGACCAATTGGAATCCTGGAGAGGCGGGACTAGTTGCGCTGTGAAATCGAAAAAACATGGCAGACAAACTCATACAGGCTGTATATTCATACCCTGTCCCAATCAAGTGAGTGACTGTGGAGAGAGAGTCTGGAGAAGAGTTTCAGTGTTTACTGGTACATTGTCAAAAAGATTTTAAATAACCATCTCACTTCCCTCTGTGGTACACACCTTTCAAAATGAGCTTTCACAGTCCCATGCATCAAACGCTCCGTCTGAGCTTTCCCTAGTGCAGTGTTTCCCAAACTGGGGTATGTGTAAACCTGGGGGTACGTAAGGTGACAATGGGGGTACAGGAATAACATTCTGAGATTTACCGTTCTTTTAATTTCATCACAGTCTAAAATAATATTCAAACCCAGTTCATGTATTTCTCGCTGACAAAGATTATTTTGTGTGTCCTCTGGTGTAGAAACACAAAAAAGGTTGTGTCATAAAGTTAAGATAAATATGCAATGAATCTTTTGTGGTTAAAAAAATGCATTTACTCATGCATCGTGCATCACCCAAAAACTTTTTCCACCAGCCCAGCACACTGCTAGGTAACATAGCTTAGTGATCACAAGTAAAATTGAAACTTCACTGTTTTACCATACTCGCACATATCAATCATCCACGATTTTTTTTTTTCATTTCGTGGTTTAAAATGTAATTTGTATTTAAGGTTATATGCATAGGGAGTTTTGATTCAGATGGTATAAGTTCATAAGCTTTGATGACAGGTGTCAGACATCCAGTGCTGCCAAATAACTGTACACATTCTCACGCAGTCATTTTCACTCACATTTGCTAGCACGCTAAATACCTGTTTTTACATTGTTGCATAATGTTTTTCAGCAAATGAGCTCAACCTTGCTAACAGTGTCAAATATGACATAAAAAAGCACCTTGAGCTGACCGTGCAATTGTACAAATACTTAACCACAATGCTCGAAGTCGGCCGACAATGCTGTACCTACAGTGATGCGCAATTCCAGGCACAGAACCGAATGCTATTCTTGTGTACCGCGGCACGGCGAGGGGGCAGTTTCAAGTTATGCAGTTATATCATATCTAGCGTACCCATTTCAATCGGTAAGCCATTTATTCAGTATGTATATGATTAATATAAGGTACAAAACATGTAAAAATATAACATATTTAATATAAGGGAATTGTTTTACAAAGATGAGTGTGTTAAATAGACATTTTCAAAGACCTTGTGTGAATGTTATCTATGCATTAGTGAGGGAGTACGTTAAAGGATGTTAAATGTTTGGAGGGGTTCGAAACTGTAATAAGTTTGGGAACCACTGCCCTAGTGTTTATGCGCCCGTAAGCCCCGTTCACACTGCCAGTGTCATTGTGTGAGACGGTGACATCATCCCATTCATTTTCAATGAGAGCACAGCAACTTCTGGCATCACGAGCTGTTGTGACCATTGGCGACAGAGATCGGAACGGACAGCGACAAGACAACTTTATGCAAACCAACAGAAAAGAACAGGAAGTCCAGACAAGGTCATGACAGAAAATGGCTTCAACTGAAATATGTTTTATTGTTTTTATATGATACATATACTAATATATATATATATATATATATATATATATATATATATATATATATATATATATATATATACACCGATCAGCCACAACTTTAAAATCACCTGCATGATATTGTGTAGGTCCCCCTTGTACCGCCAAAACAGTGCCAACCCGCATCTCAGAATAGCATTCTAAAATGCTATTCTTCTCACCACAGTTGTAAAGATTGGTTATCTGAGTTACTGTAGACTTTGTCAGTTCAAACCAGTCTGGCCATTCTCTGTTGACCTCTCTCATCAACAAGGCATTTCCGTCTGCAGAACTGCCCCTCACTGGATGGTTTTGTTTTGGGCACCATATAGAGTAAATTCTAGAGACTGTTGTGCCTGAAAATCCTAGGAGATCAGCAGTTACTGAAATACACAAACCAGCCCATCAGGCACCAACAATCATGCCATGGTCCAAATCACTGACATCACATTCCTTCCCCATTCTGATGGTTGATGTTATGACATTAACTGAAGCTCCTGATCCGTATCTGCAAGATTTGCCACATGATTGGCTGAGGGTTGGGGAGTAACGGAATACATGTAACGGGAATATGTAGTTAAAATACAAAATATAAGTAACTGTATTCCACTACAGTTACAATTTAAATCATTGGTATGTAGAATACAGTTACATTCAAATAGTATTTTGATTACTGAAGAGATTACTTTGCATTTTATTGTCATTTGTTTCATTTAATATTTAGTCCTTTCAGATGGAAAACATTTATACATATAAATGATGCGATTCAAAGTGCATTTGAACAGAGGTGAAACACTTTCTTATGTTATATTCATACGAGCAGACAGATAAGTAAGTTTGAAGTAAGTTTGGAGCAGAAGAAATAGAAATAAACTTTGTGTAAATTGTCAGCTTTACGCTAAGCTAAAATGCAATTTCTAGCCATTTTACATGCACATGTTACCCGGCACAATCATATTTTTTTATCAAGAAAATTCAGGTTAGATCATAATTTAATTTTTTTCTAGTAAGACCTTTGATATTAGGGCAAAAATCGTATTCTTGATAATTATTTTTGTATTGTTTTCCTGTAAAAATATCTAAAAATCCTTAAAACAAGATCAGTTTGATTTATCTTGTTTTAGAAACAACACTGCATAAGATATTTAGGTTTTTCAGAGAATGTATTTTTAACATGTGTATTTTGTCTCACTGTACTGGCAGAGTTTTTAAAGTCAAAACAAGTGAAAAAATCTACCAGTGCTGAAGAAGTAATCCAAAGTATTTAGAATACGTTACTGACCTTCAGTAATCCAACGGAATACGTTACAAATGACATTTTACAGCATGTATTCTGTAATCTGTAGTGGAATACATTTCAAAAGTAACCTTCCCAACCCTGTATGCCGAAGGGGCCGCGATATGCAGAACAGGAAAAAGAGAGAGAACTGGCTTCTTTTCTACACTTTTCTACAATTTACTGTAAAATACCTGCAGCTATGGTTGCCAGAAATGTACTATAAAAAATACGGTGACCATGTTTCAGGCTTTACAGGATGTAATTTTGATGGCCGTACTGTATATTTTACGGTTATATACCGTTTATATTATTAATGATATAAATGTCACATACTAACCTTCTGGAACTATAAAAGTCTTCTTTTCACATTAAAATGTATTGTTAATAAACATATTAACTAGTTAAAAAAGGCCACATGATGACTTAAAGTTCATCAAGAGTGGTCCTTCCAAGAGCAATAGCCAAGGACAGATTAAGAACTGAGAGGCCCATGGGCCAGTACACCATTGTCACAAATCCCGCCTCTGTAGTTCCTTCCGTTCACCACCTGAGGGCTCCATCACCTGAATATTGACTTTCACAGTCCGAACTCCATTTCCCATAATCCCCGTACATGGCACTGATTACTTACTCACCTCCTCATCTACTCTGCTACTTAAGTCTCACTCTCACTCGCTATCATTGCGAAGCCTTGTTTTGCCCTGGCTGACATCTCTGAGCGTTATTTGAGTATTATTGTATTTACTGTGTATGACCCTGGACTTTTTACCCTGTTTTGACCCATTGCTGCCTGCCTACTATTACTACCTTGTTTACCTGGATATAACCTGTGATTGTCTGCTGCCTGCCCTGACCTCTTGCCTGTTTATTGACTACCCCTCTGGATTACCTTGGATATTACTGTTGCTGGTGATTGACCCCTACCTGTTTGTATTTCTACATTTATTTTTATTAAAGCTGCACATGGATCTCAACTCTATTGACTCATCATTACATCCATGAAGGCCCCCCATGCCCAGTCATAATAATAATGCATGACACTAGTTCCGTGAATACATTCACCTCTATGCGCTCTACAGGACACTTGGCAGATTTGGTTGGATTTTTCAAAAATAAATTTTCAAGTAATGATTACAGTGAAAAACATGAGCAATATCTTACACAGCGAATTATATGTACTTCTGTATTAAGAACCGAACCAAGAACATGCGTTAGTAATAGGGATGTGCACGGATGTTCGAAATTCAGTTAACTGTTAGACGTGCCTGTATTCAAATACCTAAATTTCTATTCGGTTATTCTACAAGTGTCTACAAGTCTTCAACCCCACCTGAGTCCGATAGAACCCGACAAATCCTCATGTTCTGGGCCAGGTTCAGGAAAGTTTTTCAATTATGCGAGTTCTTTTCAGCGTCCTGCGCCGGATGGCCACATTTTTTTAGACGCTGTGTTAAGTTAGAAAGAACAAAGAAAAGAAAAGAACACCATTCGTTGTGCTGCATCTAGCTTTTTCTCTGCATGTGTCAGTGTCAAAAAAGATCTTTATTCCCTGCTAATTTGAGTTTGTTTGACACAATCATGGCAATAAACATTCTTTATTCCTGGGTCCTGACAAATAAGAGAATAACTGTTTGTGAACGCAGTTAACCAAATATTCCAAAAGGTTACCGTGCACATTGTAGGTCTATTAAGGCATCTTTGATTTTTCATTAAAAATGTAATACATGCAGGACTTTGTCTAAACATTTTAAAGTCCTCCATATTTTGTTGCACAAATTCTGTTGCTTATATACAGTAACAAATTAATTTTAACCATCAGCATTGTACTCAGCCAGGGTAAACTGCACCCTATCTCTGTGTTTAGAAGCATTTTGTGAATTAAAGGCTATTCTCTGTAGTCTTTCAAATAAACGCGCCGCACCTGTGCACAGATTTCCTGAGCGTGCACTCGAGTGCCTGCGCTCGTGCTGCTGTAGTTAAGCACGCATTCGGCTGAACAAAGGCTGACATTTACATGGATTTATAATTTTTTTTACAAATAGTTTAGAGCTCAAGGGCGCTTGGATTTAGAGGCCCATGGGAAACGGCCCAATTGGCCCTGTGGCCTGGCAATAGTTAATACACATGTAGCGACAGTGAACAGTGTCACTCACACAAACACAAAACACCATCAGGGTAACACATGTGACACTAAAATAAAGCAGTAAACATTAAAGGTGTCATGAAATGGAGAATCACATTTTCCTTGATATGTAGACATATGAGGTATCTACTATAAAAACATACTGTAAATTTCAGAACTCAAAACTTCCTCCCCAGTCTAAAAAGAGCCTTTTTATTTGCCACCCTGCTAAGCATCTTGTTTTGTCTGTTCGTGACATCATGACACATTTGTATTTACACATCCCACAACATGCGTCATCGTACCCTTGGCCTTGCCCACTGGCGCGCAGTTCAGTTCAAGAAAGCAGGCCTTCCTTGGCTAACTATTCCTAACATAACACCTAAGGGGACCCATCTGGACATTTTTAAAATTATTTTTGTATATGAACTAACTACACAGACCCTTTGTCCACTGCTATTTATCTCGCGCTTTTAAAAGTTAAAAGTTACAACTCTGAAAGGGTGAAGCAATTCTCTTTCATTCAGCTGCCTTTTGTTGCATTGAGCACAAAAGCATCATGGACGCGTTCTTTCACCCATCTGCAGCATTTTTAATTGTTGGTGTATGTAAACATAGGACATCTTTGATGATGGACGTCTTTGACCGTTTCAGTGTGTTTCCGGCGATGTGTACCTCAGTGCGCATTCAGTATGTGTGTGCGTAATTTTACTGTGCTTTGGACATTGATGTGTTTGTTTGTTTTTTGGCTCATGTCAGTGTCGATTGTTTGTGAACCGTCATTATACGATTCAAGCTTTGCAAAGAACTATTATTGAAGGATGGGGTAGTTAAAAACACTTCAAAAACGTAAGTAAAGCATTTCATTCATGAATATTTCAAATGTCATGACTGTTTGATAGATTATGGTGCTGAGTGTTAAACGTTGTGCTTGAGATGAACAGTTTAGTATATTCAGATGCAATGTGTTGGATGTGTGTTATGTGTAAACCCTAATATTTTGTTTTATAATATTCTTCCGATTGAGTTTGCTGAATTTGAGGGGCTGCATGATGTTAGCCAGTCATAACAGTGGGCGTTTACGTTGAAGTTTTAAGGAGGCGCTTAGGCCAAAACCGAGCGTTTCAAACAGAGGGCCAAAAACAGGGTGAGAAATGATCATATATTACTAAATTGTAACTGTTTTGGTGCAAAAACTTTTAAAACATTATCACTGGACCTCAGGGAAGATAATAAAATGATAAAGAATAGCACTTCATGATCCCTTTAACTAAACTACATAAAATATATCATAGAATACCTAATGTACATAACTGATATAAAAAAAAAAAAGAAGAAGAAACATAACTATTCCCATAAAATATAATGAATGTGATGGGTCATGTAGGGACTTCTGGGATTTTAACAATAGTTTACCGTAAAAAACATATATTCTCTTGTTAAACATAATATACATTTTCACAGTTTATTATATGGTAAAATGATACTTTTTACATAAAAAGTATTGTCTTGTTAAATATATTATAATTTTTTTACCGTACATGTTACTGTATTTTTACCGTATATATGGATTTTTTTTTTACAGTGTACTGAAGACTTTAACTGGCATTACTATTAATTTTGCAAATGCATTATCCAGTAGACTAGTTAACAATAGTTTCTTAATAGGCTACACGTGTGTTATGTAGGGTACAAAGGGGCTAAAGGCACTTTTGATTTTATTTTCTCCCAAAACACTAAACCGCAACAAAAACTACCACATTACTTTCATTAGCAACTGTTTGTCACAATACACTGCAAAATATTGCTGATCCATGAGATCATTGCATGCAAAAAGTTTGAATTTGAGGTAATTTTATCTAATATTTAATCATTTTTAAATGTTGCACATTTACAGTATGTAGCTAATGAGAATCCCTGAATCCCTTTTTCATTTTCAGTTTTGTTCAAAGTAATTAAATCAAAAGTTTATTAACTATCCAATAAACAGGGTTGGGGAGTAACAGAATACATGTAATGGCATTACATATTTAAAACACAAAATGTGAGTAACTGTATTCCACTACAGTTACAATTTAAATAGTTGGTAATCAAAATAGTTACTTTCAAGTTTTTTTTATTACTGATGAGATTACTTTGCATATTACTGTCATTTGTTTCATTCAATATTTAGTCTATTCAGTTGGAAAACTTTGTATTTATTTAAATGCTACAATTTGATAAGCGTTTGAACAGCTGTGAAACATTATGACATATTACTCATACAAGCAGACATAGGGCGCTCTCACATTAGCTATGTTTCCATCCAATTTGCAAATTTAATATATGCGAAAAACCATAGAATCGCAAAAACAATGTGCAAATAAAGCTGCGTTTCCATCCCATGTGTTCAAAAGAACTAAATTGCCACTTCCGGAGAAACTGTAGCCAATGTGACCATTTTATTAATAAAATACTCACAGTTTAAAGCATGCAAACAAAACAGTACAGAACTTTGTCTCATGTCTGGGAGTGACAGCGTGCCAGTTCTGGGAGCACTATGTGTCTTTGCCTTGAAGATCTAAAATATATTTTTCAAAAGTATCAAGAAACCTGCTCTTCAGCACAGTTCAAGTTTTTATTTGACTTATTTGCTCTGCAAATTCTGTGACGGCTATGGATTTTCACATCTTGGTGTTTCAATCCATCAGTTTTTATGCAACATCCCAAAATGCACATAAGTCAAGTCACGAAGAATACGCGGATGGAAACCCAGCTACTGTTATGAGTGAAAAATGACTGCATTGAGAAACTTTCCCATACAATCAGAAAAAAGATATGTTTGTATTCACCTTATTCAGCCCCTGACCTTAGTCAGGCGTGAACTGCAGTGCTGCTCTTGCACGTCATCATTAGAGTTTAATGTGATACCATGTTATGTTAAATGAGATCAAAGACTGTTGTTAGAATGGCATATTGGACTTCACACAGAGACACTACTTATGTCTCACTGACAAATAAGGTTGTCCAAGATGTAATGTTTTTTAAAACTTCACCCTCAGTCTTGAGGGTCTAAAGGTGTCTGCTCTGTGTAACACGGCAGGCTAAGATGGAGGATCTAAATGCAGCCTTTAATAGAAACAAAAGATGAACAAAGTAACTCAGAATAAGAAAGAAAACAAACAAAACGCAGGGAACCCAGTACTGTACAGAACATGACAATACATGTGAAGACTGACAAAGGAAACAGGGAAAACAAGGGCTTAAATACACAGGGACAAACAAGGGAACGAGGAACACCTGTGGAAACAATCGGGGAAAACCAATCATAAAATGAAACTACAAAAGGACTACAAACTAACAGGAAACAGAAACATGGGAACTACACAAAATTTCAACATAAAAGTCAATACAAAAACAGGGAATATGTGACACTCTGTTTTATGGTTTTTGTGTTCAGCATAAACAACAAAATGGCTACCTACATGTTGGTTACACAACGACTTTGATTTGATGGACAAAAGCATTTTTAAATATGAATCATATTTTAAAACAACTGTTTCACTGCTTATTTTTTTTTTTAAAGAAATAACAATAAAATACTATTTCGCACTAGCCATGCCAACGTTTAGTTTTTCAGTAATTTCGGCTTTTAATGAGACTGTAGGCCTATTCGGACGGCAATTATTTTACATGGGGACATGAGGTAATTCCAGCATTTACAGGGATTTACAGTGATTTTATTGCCGTCCGAATACGAAATGTCTGTGTTTTTCTTCCACCTCCTGCGAGAAAATACCAGGCCAAATTACCTACTGTTTTTTGACAAACACCAAGTTCGTGTGGTAATTTAATTACCGTCCAAATCCACATCTCTGAGTTTATAATCCAAAAGCCGTTTTGGAAATCCTTTTTGACAACTGCTAAGTGCTGTATGTTTGCGCTACGCGTGGTAACAGCTCTGGTGGTAATGGACAGTTGAAGGATTGTGTAACAGAATTTTTTTTAATAATTCACAATAATACAATTACGTCGCCGCTCCATCATAGTGAGTAGGAACTCTTAAGTAGAAGGGAACGAAAATGAGAGCCAGATCCTATAAACTTTTGAAATGGTCCATTATTATGGCAGCAATGTAGGCCTAATACATTTGTAATATATCACATTTTAATGTATAAACTTTTACTAAATACATTTATACATAGAGCTTGCATGACTACTCATTTATACAGGTTGAGTAGTCCCAGAAAAGTTGCCGGGTTAATGTCTATCTTATTTAAAATGTTTAATTTCCACCTCTTCCACTTTTTAAACACTTACAGATAATTCCAAATGATGTCCGTCATTTTGATAGATAAAACATAAGACCATAGCTCCTCAAATTTTATTTGAACTATCTTTACTGTCCTTCTATATCTCTTTGCATGCACTTAGGAGAGAGCGTGCAAGCGGCGCAACTGAGGTGATGCGGGTGACGAAACATGCACCCCATTGACAGATTTATTTGGCTGCGTTGATAAACAGCTTTGTACCTACAGTTTCTTGATTCGTTTAATTGCTCTTCGCAAGAATTTTGGCTTACTCCATAAGTGAACATGTACACTGTAAATGTCCCTCATGCTTTAAAGAAATTTTCACTTTAGCATAATTCCAAGCATACTTAAATGCAAGTACAGAGGATAAAGTTTTTGGATTGTTGAATTTAACATATAACAAGCGCAACTGCAATCATGTGATCGACAAAAAGTCTCGCTCATCCCACGTGATTTAATTGTCATCCGAATGCATGAGTTTTATCACAGAGGAGCCATGAAAATGTACTTTTACATACATCACCCTGAGAAACAATTGCCATCTGAATAGTGCTTTTGACTTTTTTACTGTCTCTGGACATCACATGAAATTTAAAAAAAAAAAAAAAAAAAAATAGATATATATATTTTTCTTGGGGTTGATGTCACTTCCTGTTGCTGCTGGCACCTAGCTCAAGTCTGTGTTTGTAGCCTGCTAGTTTATTTAGCATCGCTTATCTATCTGATTTCAGCTTTTAATCTCTGCCATTTTTCAGCACGCATCAGGTTTTCCCCGCATTATTCTCATATCGCAATTCGACTTCGTGCATTTTTCCTTGTGCATCCGCTTTCTATTTTTATCACGATTAAACTGCGTGCATTTTACAGCACGCACCCGTTTTCTCTTCTGTGTTACACGGATTATTGCATCGATCTCAAAGCACTGCTTATCAAGAACAACCATAACAACAAACAATTGCATGAGGGATTCACATCGATCTCAAACCCTCGCTGCTCAGGAACAACCAACAACAACAAACAATTGCGGTAAGTCATGGCATCCGCTCATATTATTGCTTCCTGCATTACTTGCCACATGTTTACTATAGCTTCTTCCGTCAGCAGTGAGGGATTCACATGTGATAAATGTAAGGAATTAGGCTGACGGAGAAGTTTAATGTGTTAGAGACCTGCATCTGAATGCTAGTGGAGGTCAGTGAGAAAGAGAAGCTGGTAGATACTGTTTCGGATGAGGGTAGTACAGCGAGCAACACACACACTTTGGTTCCGGCTCTAGAGCCCCCGCAGCAGGGCGTCTGGGTGATGTCTCGGTGGCATACTCACTCAGCAAAGCGACACCACTCTTCCGTTCCTGTTAGGGTTTCCAATCGATTCTCCCCACTCAGTGATGCACCCACTGAGAATCATGTTGAAAGAGCCTTGGTCATAGGTGATGTAAGGAATGTGGAAATAGAGACTCCAGCCACTATTGTTAAATGCATTTCGGGTACCAGAACATCTGACATCAGATAAAATTTACAAGTGCTGGCTAATTCTAAACGTAGATTTTCTAAAATTGTTATTCGTGTCAATTGGAGATCACTAGAGATAATTTTAGAGATGTGTGAGTTTGTAATATGTCAGACACTGTAATATGCTCTGGCCCCCTCCCTGCTTGTCATGGTGATGACGTTTATAGTAGATTAGTGTTGCTGGATGTCTGAGTGGTGTCTGGAGAATAGCATAGGATTTATAGACAATTGGAAGAGTTTTTGGGGTAGAACTGACCTGCTAAAGAGAGATTGACTCCATCCCTCCAGGGAAGGTGCCACTCTCCTCTCTAGTAATTTGGCTCATAGTCTTATTAGGGATGGTATTTGACTAACTGGGGCCCAGGTCAGGAAGCATACGAACTGGCTAATCCTGCTAGCTGCCTTGAGACGTCACACAGGTCACATAAACTACAACACATAGAGACTGTATCACCAAGATATCATATAGACACTGTGTCTGTTCCCCGAACTACCAAACACAAACCCCTCACTAAATCATTTAGAAAAAAATGTGATTAAGGTCAAACTTGAAGAAAAAAAACGTTCATGAAGAGCTAACAAAACTTATCGAAACATCAAATGCCACAACATGTATGTTAGATCCAATACCATCTAAGCTCTTAAAACTGGTATCCCTTGTAATCTCAGAACCTCTTCTTAATAATATTAACTCCTCGCTATCCTTAGGACATGTCCCAAGAAACATGGCAGTTATCAAACCGCTTATTAAGATGCCACAACTTGATCCTGGAGAATTGGCTAAATATAGACCAATATAAAACAAAAAGTTAAGGATGGAGTGCCACAGGGATCAGTTTTAGGGTCTCTGCTTTTCTCCTTATACATGCTTCCCCTGGGAGATATCATGAATCATGGAATAAGTTTCCACTATTATGCCGACGATACCCAACTTTATATTTCTTCAAAACATGACAAAATTTCACAATTCTCCAAATTACTAGAGTATATCAATGAAATCAAAGACTGGATGGCCAGAAATTTCCTTCTACCCAATTCCGACAAAACAAAGGTACTAGTTATTGGACCTAAAACCTCTAAAAATAAGCCGCTAAAAGATAAATTGACTCTCAATGAATGTACTGTTATGTTGTCTTCTACAGCAAAGAACTTAGGTGTTATATTTGATACCAATCTGTCCTTTGAAAATCTAATTTCCAATGTTTGTAGAACAGCATTCTTCCACCTAAGAAATATTGCTAATTTACGACACATGCTCTCTGATGCTAATGCCAAAAAACTAATTCATGCATTCATGACCTCAGGACTAGATTATTGTAATACATTACTGTGAGAATGTCCTGCAAGTTCAATAAATATACTTCAATTGGTTCAAAATGCAGCAGCCAGAGTGCTGACTAGAACTAAGAAATATAATCATTTTAGCCCCATTTTATCATCGTTACATTGGCTACCTGTTAAATTTCATATTAATTTAAAAATTCTGTTAACTACATATAAAGCTTTGAATGATCTAGCTCCACAGTACTTAAGTGACCTTCTACCACGCTATATTCCATCACGTTCATTACGATCGCAAAACTCTGGCAGGCCATGTCTCAACCTTGGGACTCCTATCCCGAGGTCACTAGGACCAGCCGGATCCAGCTCCATTCCTACTTGGTATCGGACTCCACTGCTTCATGTCTCTGAGTGATGACAACAAAATGCAGCCGGTGCCAGCCAGACATCACTTCACTCTATTACGATGGACCTCAGAGGATGAACTGATGCCAACTCCAACCATAAGACATGGGATACATCATATGCCATTGTCTGAACCTTGGACTTAGGATAGACCTTACCGAAATTACTGGCCGGTTGAACTGCGAAGCACCTCACTGATCTCGGCCTGCATCACCTTGGTCTAATTATGGACTACACTCTTAAAATGGAATACATAGACTATCAATAAATTGCTAACAAACTAACAAAGGACAATGCAACTATATGAACTTCTGCAGTTAATTCAGGATGAACTTCAAAGACATTAGTCATTAATCTTACAGTTCTTTCAAAATCTTTGTATAAACACTGGCCATTAACACTTACTTAGTTTAATCATTTTAAACCATGACTTAAACTGCACATAAATAAGTTATATTGACATTATATTCATACTGTTAGCCAGAGGGGAACTGGCCACCACAGTGAGCCTGGTTTCTCCCAAGGTTATTTTTCTCCATTAAACAACATCTTATGGAGTTTTGTGTTCCTTGCCACAGTCGCCTTCAGCTTGCTAACTGGGTTTCTAAATACAATTATTATTTAATTATTTATTTTTATACACACTTCATAATTGTATTTAACCAAACTACACAATGATGACTCTAAGTCTTTATAGATATTATGGTTTTCTGTTAATGCATGATTTTCTGTAAAGCTGCTTCGATGTGTGTTGTGAAAGGTGCTATACAAATAAAAATGACTTGACTTGACTTGGATGATTGTTGGTTCCAGATGGGCTGGTTTGAGTATTTCTGTAACTGCTGATCTCCTGGGATTTACACGCACAACAGTCTCTAAAATTTACTCCAAATCGTGCCAAAAACAAAAAACATCCAGTAAGCGGCAGTTCTGTGGATAGAAATGCCTTGTTGATGAGAGAGACTGGTTCGAACTGACAAAGTCTATGGTAACTCAGATAACTGCTCTGTACAATTGTGGTGAGAAGAATAGCATCTCAGAATGCTATTCTGAGATTTGGGTCAGAGCAGTTTTGGTGGCACGAGGGGGACATACACAATATTAGGCAGGTGGTTTTAATGTTGTGGCTGTTCGGTGTGTAAACCAAGCCGTTCACCTTGAAAAATAACATGGCAGGGAAGTTCATTTGGAAATGAATGCCCTTCTTAATAAGTTCAGCGCAGATTGGGTTAAAAGCTCTCCTTGCTGCTCAGACTACGGGAGAGATGTCAGGAGCGATGCGGAGAGACTGACCCTCATACTGGAGATGCCCTTTGCGTCTAGCTGCACAGGTAAGGATGTTTGATCGGAAGTTTGGGGGGCTCGCAGGCTTGCGCCAGCACGAGATCCTCCTCGAATCTCAACCTTGTGGCCCCGCCGTGCCTCCTCATGTGGTCCCTTGGGACTTAACACAGAAGAGGCGGGTGGGAGGGCGTGGGAGGCTGGCTCTTCCCTCAGAATGAGGTTGATCCTAGAGCTTAACATCCAGAGATTCATGCCCTCACGGTGAGGACAGTCTGTCTACATGAGAGCTGCTTCAGCATGGGTGCAGCCCAGGCAGCGAATACAGCTCAAGTGCTCATCAGGCGGCAGGATGTGTCATTCACATAGGGAACACTTGCAGAACTACATCTTTAAAAAGACAAGTCTCATGCAAGAAGCTCTTAAGTAATATTGTATAAAAGGATACAGTAACTCCAACCTGAGTGCTGTGGGAAGCGGGTAGGTATTTCACTGATGCGCCACGTTGATCAACAATGAGCATCTGAAGCGAAGAACCCGTTCACCGAGAGCGTCTTCGACGGCGATTTGGAGAACTCTTCACCGGAACACACAGGGGAGCTGCAAGTATCTCGCTGCAGGCATTGAGTACAGGCGACGAGTCATCCTGTTCACATCTTGCTGAGAAGTTCCGTCCCCTGTAAGTGTATCTCGACGGCGAAGCAGAGAGGGTTCCAAGACGAAGACAATGTTCAGAGTCTTGAAGGAAAACAATTCTGAAGAAATGGTGATTGAGCACCCGCTATATAGGCCAACTACGTGCCTAAATGGGTGGGGTTCAAACACCATTGCCAATCAGAGGATTGGCAGGATTGTATAAGGATTTAAATTAGGTTGTCTAAGAAAGACTTCCCATAGTGCTTACAGCAATGTCGAGTGAACTGAATTGAAAGGGATCCATGTTTTTTTTTATGTTAATTGAAGATTACTGATGTGAAGATATACAGTATATAAACAATACAATAAATATTAGAGAAATATATGTGAAATGCAGGTATATATATATATATATATATATATATATATACATTTAAATTTACAAATAGATACATCTAAAGTTTAAAAAGATAAATAAGTGAAGAAAGAATATTAAAAATGGTAAAAATGGAGACATTTATTTACAAGTAAGAGGAAAATGCCTTTGATAAATAGAATTCATCAATGTATCATTAATAATTATTTATAAGTAGTCTATGTACATCATAAAATCAGTTGTAATGATGTTATACACACTTCGGATAAAAGGCCCCCAGAGGGGTTATAGTGAAATTGTGCACATTTAGGTATAATAGTTTTAAGTTAAAATCTATCAGCTTATGCAAAAGAAAAATTCTCTCCTTTTCTCCCCAATTTGGAATGCCCAATTCCCAATGTGCTCTAAGTCCACATGGTGGCGTAGTGACTCGCCTCAATCCGGGTGGCAGAGGACAAATCTCAGTTGCCTCCACGTCTGTGACTGTCAATCAGTGCATCTTATCACGTGGCTTGTTGAGCGTGTTACAGCAGAGACCTAGCGCGTGTGGAGGCTTCACAAAGTACCATGCACCCCACTGAGAGCGAGAACCACATTATAGCGACCACAAAGAGGTTAACCCATCGTGACTCTACCCACCCTAGCACTGGGCCAATTGGTGACTGGAGTCACTCAGTACACCCTGGATTCGAACTTGTGACTCCAGGTGTGGTATTCAGTGTCTTTACTTGCTGAGCTACCCAGGCCCCCCGCAAGATACTTTTTTTGAGTAACAAATTAAGATAATGCTTATTCAAAATAACCACTTCAGAAAAGGGTTAACCATTTCCTGGTAATTTCAATCACATTTGGCATTTCATTACATTGGGAAGTGGAACCTTTGAAGACCCTCTTTTTACCAAATTTCAGATTTTTTAAACAGTAAAGTGGGAGAAAGGAAAAAGGATTCTCTAGAAAATATCTAAAATGTATTTGGAATTAATTTTTATATTTTTGTATACACTTTTACATCATAAATCATAATGTAACATTTACAAGCATTACACCTCAAAATCTTTTTTTCTTTTTTTTTTTTTTGTCATTTTCTTTACCACTGCTTTTCCCACTAGTGGTCATGAAATGAGCTCTGCCACACATCCCAAAGTAAAATCATTAGTTTAAAACCTCAAAAAGTTGAAGAGATAGTTTACCCAGAAAATGAAAACTCTCACATCATTTACTCACCCTCATGCCATTCCAAATGTGTATGATTTTCTTCTGTTGATAACAAAGATAACATCCCCCCTCCCCCCCAAAAAAACAAGAACAACAGGACTTAATGACTTCAGACCTGTCGCCCTGACCTCTGTGGTAATGAAGTCATTTGTGTTGTCCCACCTCAAAGCCATCACTGATCCTCTCCTGGACCCCCTGAAGTTCGCCTACAGAGCTAACAGGTCAGTAGACGATGCAGTTAACATGGCCCTCCACTTCATCCTCCAGCACCTGGACTCCTCAGGAACTTATGCCAGGATCATGTTTGTGGATTTTAACTCCGCCTTCAACACCATCATCCCAGCCCTGCTGCATGACAAGCTCTCCCAGCTGAGTGTGCTTTAATCCACATGCAGGTGGATCACAGACTTCCTGACTAATAGGAGGCAGCACGTGAGGCTAGGAAAACATGTCTCTGACTCCCGGACCATCAGCACTGGTTCCCCTCAAGGCTGTGTTCTTTCCCCTCAACTTTTCTCCCTGTGCACTAACAGCTGCACCTCCAGTCACCATTCTGTGAAGCTCCTGAAGTTTGCAGATGACACCACCCTCATTGGGCTCATCTCTGGTGGGGATGAGTCTGCCTACAGGCGGGAGACTGATCATCTGGTAACCTGGTGCAGTCAGAACAACTTGGACCTCAATGCTGTGAAGACAGTTGAGATGGTCATAGATTTCAGAAAGAACCCAGGCCCACCCACCCCCATTATCCTGTGTGACTCTCCAGTTGACACTGTGGAGTCCTTCCGCTTCCTGGGAACCTTCATCTCCCAGGACCTCAAGTGGGAGCTGAACATCAGCTCTCCAATTAAAAAAGCACAGCAGAGGATGTACTTCCTGTGGCAGCTAAAGAAGTTCAACCTGCCGAAGACAATAATAGTGCACTTCTACACCTTCATCGAGTCCATCCTCACCTCCTCCATCACCATCTGGTACACTGCTGCCACTGCCAAGGACAAAAGCAGACTGCAGCGTGTCATTCGTTCTGCTGAGAAGGTGATTGGCTGCAGTCTGCCATCTCTCCAGGAACTGTATGCCTCCAGGACCCTAAGGCGGTTGTAACGGTGGTGCGGGCAGAATAGGAGCGTCACATGGGCAGAAAAGATTGTGGCCGACCCCTCCCACCCAGGACACAATCTCTTTGAGACTTTGAGCCTCCGGCAGAAGGCTACGGTCCATCAGGACCAAAACCTCATTTTCTTCCCGTCTGCAGCCTCATAAACAAGGCCTAAGGACCCCCCTGACACTGTCACTTATCCCACCTCCATAGACACTACACGTTACATTAACATAGTTTCCACATCTGTCTTGCGTCAACTTAAAGAACATTTATCTGGTCTATTGCATTTTTTTTTATACTCAAACTGTGAACTTTTCTGTGAACTGTGAACAACTGTGAACAGTGAACATTTGCACATTCTATGGTTCATATTCTGCACATCCCTGCACAACTGAACACATATCTCGCACAATTGTACAGCTCCTTTATTAAAACCAGTCAGTTTACTTTTTCTCTATTTATTGTCTCTTAAATATAGATTATTATTTATCTTACTATGTTTATTGTTTATTGTTATTGTATGCATCAAACACCAAGGCAAATTCCTTGTATGTGAAAACTTACTTGGCAATTAAGTCAATTATGATTCTAAGAATATCTCAGCTCTGTAGGTCCATACAATACAAGTCAATGGGGTCCAAAGTTTTGAAGCTCCAAAAAGAACATAAAGGCAGCATACACATAGTCCATAAGTGGTTTAATTCATGTCTTCTGAAGTAATGTAATCGGATTTGGGTGAGAATAGACCAAAATGTAACTCATTTTTCACTGTACATCTTGTAATTGCAGTCAACCGGAATTATCGTGATTTCAAGCTCAATTACAATTAGAGTTCGTTGAGTGCTAGATAGCAATAGAAACTGTAATCAAGCTTGAAATCATGATCACCAAGGAGACTGCTGATGTCAAGATTTACAGGAAAAAAAGGACTTTGCTGCCTTTATGTGATTTTTGGAGCTTCAAATATCTGACCACCATTCACTTACATTGTATGGACCTACAGAGCTGAAATATTCTTCTAAAATCTTTGTTTGTGTTCTGCAGAAGAAAAAAAGTCATACCCATCTGGGATGGCATGAGGATTGAGTAAAGAATGAGACAATTTCCATTTTTGGGAGAGTTAGACCTTTAATTGTTTACTTTCCAAAGATTAGTTTAGTAATGATTTATAATGATTAAAGAAAATACACATGGATACAATCAAGTTTAAATGTCCTTTGTCACTTTACCCATATTCACCCTGTATGGAATTATGGGCAAATGCCAAATATGTTTTTCACAATAGAAGACTGTTAGATTTTCTAACATTCTGATTGGTTACAAACATACAGTAGGTAGATTCCAGAAACTACTCTATATATCAGACTATGTGAAAGCAGTAATTATTAAAATATAACATTCATTTTATAGGCATAACTAGTTCTAACACTTAGGTTTGTACTATGTGTTGTGGGGCCTCTTTATTCTAAATGTCTATGAAATATCCATTAAATGGAAGTTGACTGGCTATCAGGCACCCAACAAAAATATCTCATGCCCATAGAAGTCACATGCCCATAAACATTTTCTGGATGTAAAGATGAGAGGAAAACAAACAGGTTGTAGAGTATTTTATCAAGGCTACATGGTACCCAGACCTAGTTGGAATGCAGGGCCTGCAAAGAGACTTAGAAAACAGAGAAAACAATACATTCATACAAACCAGAATTCTATATAAAGCTTATATAAATCATTTATAATTATACAAAATATGTAATAGAGATATGAATGGTAATAAATGGACTAGAAAGAATAAACATGTTAACAACATAAAAGAGTTTTTCAGTCACTGAACTTTAGAACACGGGCATTGCCTTCCTTTTACCCACAAGGCACACAGGAATACTTGTAAGAACATACTAAAAAAGAATACAAAAAAACAACATTAATATGAAATAAACTTGGATGACAATCTCTCTCTTTCTTTGAAATTAATGATTAACATAATGTATTAAGAAATGCCACATATTTTGCTGCCAGTTATGCAATTTTTGTCTGTTTTGTCTAGTGATCGGCCGATATAGGTTGTTTAATGGCCGATATCCAAAGAGCAGGGCCGATATAATTCAGATATATCACAATTTATTATAGTAAATAACATGTACATAAAATTGCTATAAAAAAAAAAAAAACTTTTATTAAGCACAAATATTAACTGTTTAAAAATTTCCCACAAAACTTTAACTTTGTAAAAAATAATCTTATAAAATATTAGATTGTGTTTTAAATGGTAGATAGCAGTTTCTTCTGATTTCTGTTTAGTCATCCAATTTTAGTAATTTATTTGCACATAAAGAAATTAAACACAGCAAAACACGGATGGCATGTGCACATTAGCAATCGCATTTTCTCACAAAAGACTGAATCAAACCAACTGTACATACAGTGCACAGTGAATATGACATTTACTTAAAACGCACATGAAGCACTTTTACTTTGAAGTTCATCCATTGAGAGCAGAAATCTAATGACCACTTCTAGTTTACACAGCTCGGATAGCTTGTTGAATTGTCAAGGACTGAACATCATGTAACCATCTTGGAACTGAATTTTGATCCAGGCTATGGACCCTTTTCACACTTCCAGGTTTCTGAACACGGAAGTAAACGATTGCAGGGTAAACTTCGATAGGGTTAAATGTGAATGAGAGACCATGCCAAAGATAATTTTTACTTAGCCGTTTGCTCCTATATCAACAGAGTAAAACGGCACTGTTATGTTCATACAGCTTCCCAAATTAAGAACAAAACTGAGATCGATGGATTATGACAGTCAGAAAAGCGAATATGGCAAATTTACTGTCACTCTCTCAGCAGCTGTATTAGATACCTCTTCGCATCTGTGGTAATTAATTTTTTAAAACAAATTCCAGGGTAATATAATACTAAGTATAATGTTATACTTTATACTAAATAATAAAAAAAATTGCAAATATAAAAAAAAAAAAAAAGTTTGCTAGATTTACGCTGATAAATAAGGCGGAAAAGCGTGATCACAGTCTGTGAAAAGGGTCCATAATAAAACGTGATTCAGAGGAAGATATAGGAGTGCTCCACACACAGGAAGAAAAAAAAGTCTCCAGTTACACATGTAACCTCGGATCCCTGAGATGAAGGGAACAAGACATTGCCGTAAGCACTATGGGGAGTCTTTCTTAGACTACCTGGTTGAAACCCATATACAATCATGCCAATCCTCTGACTGGCAATGGTGTTTGAGCCCACCACTTTAAGCGTGCAGTTGGCTTATGTAAAGTAAGTGGGTGCTCAATAACCATTTCTTCAGAATTTTCTGACTGAGGGACAAGAGTGAGTCACAGTGTTGAAGCCAAGACCAACTAAACCAAGACCAAGTCAAGACCAAGACCAGAGTGTATCGAGACCGAGACAAGACCAAGAATTTGAGGGGTTGAGACCAAGTCAAGACCAAGACCAAGGCAGGGTGATACCAAGTCAAAACAAAGACCAGACCAGTGCAAGTCCCACACTGCATGACACACTTACGATAAAATGTGGAACATGCAAACCATAGGCACTCCTCAACTTGATCTGAACATTCCACATTCCCACAGAAAACAAATTTATATTCCTCTTCATTCACCTCTTTTATTGCCATATACGTATGTACCATTTTTAAATAAAGCATGAGTGAGCAGGCAAAACACATTTCTTTTATTTCTTATGGGATTCATATTCAACTGTAGGTTATAACAGAATGGCACAATCATAAAACAAAACATGGCAACAAAGAAAAAAATTAAATGACCCCTGTTCAAAAGTCTGCATACCCTTAGTTCTTAATACTGTGTTTTAAGTCAAGCATCAGTGACAGCGTGCAGTCTTTTGTAATAGTTGTCTATGAGGCCCCAAATTCTTGCAGGTGGTATAGCTGCCCATTCGTCTTGGCAAAATGCCTCCAGGTAATGCAAAGTCTTTGGTCGTCTTGCATGAACTGCACGTTTGAGATCTCCACAGAGTGGCTCGATGATATTAAGGTCAGGAGACTGTGATGGCCACTCCAGAACTTTCACCTTTTTCTGCTGTAACCACTGGAGGGTCAATTTTGCCTTGTGCTTAGGGTCATTGTCGTGCTGGAAAGTCCAAGAGCGTCCCATGCGCAGCATTCGTGCAGAAGAATGCAAATTGTCTGCCAGTATTTTATGATAACATGCTGCATTCATCTTGCCATCAATTTTCACAAGATTCCCCATGCCTTTAGAGCTCACACACCCCCAAAACATCAGTGAGACACCACCATGCTTAACAGTGGGGATGGTATTCTTTTCACTATAGGCCTTGTTGACCCCTCTCCAAACATAGTGCTTATGGTTGTTCCATTACCTTGTTACGCAGGTCTTTTGACAGTACTTTTCTGCTCCCCATGGCTCAGTATCTAGCCTGCTCAGTGCATCCACGTGAGAGCTAACAAACTCATTGACTATTTATTCACAGGCACTAATTGCTATTTAAAAAGCCACAGGTGTGGTAAATTAACCTTTAACTGCCATTTAAACCTGTGTGTGTCACCTTGTGTGTCTGTAACAAGGCCAAACATTCAAGGGTATGTAAACTTTTGATCAGGGCCATTTGGGTGATTTCTGTTATCATTATGATTTAAAAAGTAGCCAAACAACTATGTGATGATAAATGGCTTCATATGATCACTATCCTTAAATAAAAGATTTTTTTTTTTTTTTTTTTTTTTGCATGATCAGTCATATTTTCAAAATCAATGCCAAAATTTCATAATTTCTGCCAGGGTATGCAAACTTTTGAGCACAACTGTATATGTGTGTGTGTATGTATGTGTGTGTGTATCAGTGTACCATGAGAAATGTCTTGATAAAATAATAAAAAGGCATTGCAAAGGGGAATTTTATGTGTGTGAATTTTCCTTTGTTTTCTATGAGCAAACAAATACAAACAAACACTCAGGAGCTGAAATCAATTTAACCATCTTTATTCAACACTCCTTTTCCAAGTTTTACCATCCACCTAAAACAATAACATTTTTGTGCAAGCATTGCATCAGTTCTCGAGACCAAGACCTATCTCGAGTACTACAACACTGGTGAGTCAGTTGTATCTTGAAAGTAGTAGTGCAGCCAGCTTTCGCAATGGCTTGTTCCCTACTTTTCAGGGAACCGAGGTTACATGTGTAACCAGAGACGTTCCCTTTCGATTCTGTCAGAGTTTTTGCCTTAATGTTATATTTTGGCCACTAGAGGCCCTCATTGTGTTTCATTTTAGTTTCCCGCCATTGTATCATGTGTTATTGTTTTCACATGTGCCTCGTTCTGGGCTGTGTATTTAAGCTGATCACTTCTTTTTGTTTCTTTGCTTGGTTATTGATGTTCCTAGCCAGTTGCTGCCATAAGTCTGCTCTAGTTCTAAGTACTAAACTTTGAAAGCCTTTTGGATTGTTTTTTTCCCTGTGTTTATTTTTTGCTGTTTTTTGGTGTCTTTTTCCTGAGTTCTTTGGAGATTATTTTCTCCTCCTTTTGGATCCTTTTTGGACTAAAGATCTTTCTGTTTGGTGGTTGTCAGTAAGAAATTGCTTTTTGTACCCTTTTTGCTATTTTTGTTGATAAACTCTTGAGTTCATTTAAGAACACGTCTGACTATTGGGTTCCACTCCCTTCTGTGGCTCAGTGGTGGAAATTAAGACTCTTGCGCCAGAGGTCCAAGTTTGAATCCTGGCTCTGACAGATTCAGTTTACTTGACATTGCTCTAAGCACTATGGGGAACAGCATCCCATTAAGCTGCACTACGTGATATCACACCCCCAGAGGTATAACACTATTTAGATGTATGCATAAGGAGTCGCAGCCAAAAGGCCACAGGCCAATGACTTAAGACATATCTAAGTGTATACTGTATGCAATGAATAGTGGCGGACACCAGATGGAAATTAATGTAGTCTGGGAATCTATATGAACCATACAGATATTGACAGTATGGTTTTATTAACCCTTTCACAACCATGGTTAGAAAAGTAGGTTTTATTTATTTTTTTTTATGGGTGTGCTTATGACTTTTAAAGGGGCAGTTCAACATTAACAGCATATATATATATATATATATAGGTGGCTGTGTTGATTGTTGTCAGTAGCCTACTCATAAAGAGGGTTTGGGCTCACCCGTTGAATGTAAGAAGCACTCTATACAGCGAGGACTTGTGAGATGGAAGCCTCGTCCAGGTTGTAAAACCTCGCGAACATGTTTTGTGAGGACCATCCTGCTGCCAAACATATATCCAGTATGGTCACACCGTTTGTCCACATCCATGAAGAGGCCATGCCTCTGGTTGAATTTGCTTTGCACCAATAGGACAATTCACGCCCTGCGATTCATAAGCGAGGGCGATCGCATCAACGATCCAGTGAGATTGCCTTTGTTTGGAGATGGACATTCCTTTTGTTCATCCTCCATAACAAACAAAGACCTGATCCAACAGCCTAAGCTGACAGGTGCACTCGACATATGTATGCAATGCCCTCACCGGGCATAACATATGCATAGACTGCTTTTCCTCTGAATTAAATGGTGGGGGAAAGAAGTCTTGCAAAGGACCACCTGAGCTCTGAAGGGCATTGATTAAACTGTAGGCATGTAGCCTTTTCTAGGTTTAATGATGGCTTAATCCCTGTTCATGTTCCTGCTTGCGCCTAGCTCAAGTCTGTGTTTGTAGCCTGCTAGCTTTTTTTAGCATCGCTTATCTAACTGTTTTCAGCTTTTAATCTTTAATATCTGCCATTTTTCCAACCGCATTATTCTCTTATCGCAATTCAACTGCATGCATTTTTCCAAGTGCATCCGCTTTCTATTTTTATCGTAGTTAAACTGCGTGCATTTTACAGCATGCACCCATTTTCTCCTCTGTAACATGGATTATTGCATTTATCTCAAAGTACCACGTATCAAGAACAACCATAACAACAAACAATTGCATGATGGATTCACATCAATCTCAAACCCTCGCCGCTCGGGAACAACCTACAACAACAAACAATTGCGGTAAACCATGGCATCCGCTCATGTTATTGCTTCCTGAATTACATGCCACATGTTTACTATAGCTTCTTCCGTCAGCAGTGAGGGATTCGCATGTGGTAAATGTAAGGAATTAGTCAGGCTGACGGAGAAGATTAATGAGTTAGAGACACGTATCCAAACACTAGTGGAGGTCAGTGAGAAAGAGAAGCCGGTAGATACTGTTTCAGATATGGGTAGTACAGTGAGCAACACACAAACTTTGGTTCCGGCTGTAGAGCCCACGCAGCAGGGCATTTGGGTGATGTCTCAGTGGCATACGTGCTCAGAAAAGCGACACCACTCTCCCGTTCCTTGCAATCGATTCTCCCCACTCAGTGATGCACCCACTGAGGATCATGTTGAAAGAACCCTTGTTATTGGTGACTCTATTGTAAGGAACATGAAAATAGAGACTCCAGCCACAATTGTTAAATGCATTTCCGGGGCTCGGGCGTCTGACATCAGATAAAATTTACAAGTGCTGGCTAATTCTAAACGTCAATTTTCTAAAATTGTTATTCATGTCGGCACTACTGATGTCCGGCTTCGCCAGTTGGAGATCACTAGAGATAATGTTAAAGAGGTGTGTGAACTTGCAAAAACAATGTCAGACACTGTAACATGCTCTGGCCCCCTCCCAGCTCGTCATGGCAAAGAGGTTTATAGTAGATTAGTGTCACTGAATGGCTGGATGTCTGAGTGGTGTCCGGAGAATAGCATAGGATTTAGAGACAATTGGAAGAGTTTTTGGGGTAGACCTGACCTGCTAAAAAGAGACGGACTCCATCCCTCCAGGGAAGGTGCCACTCTCCTCTCTAGTAATTTGGCTCATAGTCTTAATAGTGATAGTGTTTGAATAACTGGGGCCCAGGTCAGGAAGCAGACAAACTGGCTAATCCGAACATCTGCTAGCTGCCTTGAGATGTCACACAGGTCACATAAACTACAACACATAGAGACTGTATCACCTAGATATCATATAGAGACTGTGTATGTTCCCCAAACTACCAAACATGTACCCCCCACTAAATCATCTAGAAAAAATTTGATTAAGGTCAAACTTGAAGAAAGAATGATAATTTGAAAATTGAAAATAAACATCATATAAAGATAGGGCTACTAAACATTAGATCACTTTCTATCAAAGCACTAATTGTAAATGAAGTTATTACAGATCATAGTTTGGATGTGCTCTGTTTGACTAAAACCTGGCTTAAACCGAAATGAATATATTAGCTTAAATGAATCTACTCCCCCATGTTATTTTCATAAACATGAGCCTTGTCTGAAGGGTCATGGAGGAGGTGATGCCACAATTTACAGTGACGTTTTTGGTGTTACTCAGAGGACAGGATATAAGTTTAAGTCTTTTGAACTAATAATGCATAATGTGACACTGTCAGACATAAATAAAAAATCTCTGTCGTCTTTTGCCCTTGCTACAGTACAGTATATAGATCACTCGGGCCTTATTCTGATTTCCTTGGTGAATTTGCAAATTTCCTTTCAGATTTAGTATTTACTGTAGATAGAGCTTTAATTGTTGGTGACTTCAACATTCACATAGAAAATGGAAAATGACACATTGGGATTGGCATTTATCGATATTCTCAACTCGTTTGGAGTCAGACAAAATGTGACAGGACCAACTCATTGCCATAATCATATGCTAGATTTAATTCTGTCATATGGAGTTGATGTTGATTCTATAGAAATTCTAACGCAGAGCGATGACATCTCAGATCATTACCTCGTCTCTTGTTTGCTGCAATCAGCTTATGTCACTCAATCTACACCACGCTATCGTTCAGGAAGAACTATTCTTTCAACCACTGAAGATAGCTTCACTAATAATCTTCCAGATCTATCTCATACACTCAGTAAGCCCCAAAGTCTAGAAGAACTTGATGAAATAACAGAAGACATAAATACAGTCTTCTCTAGCACTCTTGATATTGTTGCCCCCCTTCAATTAAAGAAAATTTAAGAAAAAAGACCCACACCATGGTACAATGATCACACTTACGCTCTGAAGAGAGCAGCTCGGAAAATGGCGTGCAAGTGGAAGAATACAAAATTAGAGGTATTTCGTGGTGCATGGAAGCACAGTGCCTGTAGCTACAGACAGGCACTAAAAGCTGTCAGGTCAGCCTATTTTAGCAAACTCATTGAAAATAACCACAACAATCCTAGGTGTTTATTCAGTACTGTGGCTAAATTGGTTAGGAATAAAGCCTCAACTGAACTCGATATTCCGTTGCAGCACAATAGTAATGACTTCATGAATTTCTTTACTGATAAAATTGAAATAATCAGAAATAAATTTGGAATTATGCAACCATCTGTCACAGTACCTCAGAAAACAGTGTCTCATAATTTTCCTCACGTGCAACTTCAATCCTTTACTGTCATAGTTTATGAAGAGCTAACAAAACTTATCAAAACATCAAAGTCACAATGTGTGTTAGATCCCACACCAACTAAGCTGTCATATGGAGTTGATTTTGATTCTATAGAAATTCAACCGCAGAGTGATGACATCTCAGATCATTACCTCGTCTCTTGTTTGCTGCGATCAGCTAATGTCACTCAATCTACACCACGCTATCGTTCAGGTAGAACTATTCTTTATCGAAACAAGATGCATGGAATTACAGGGTATTCCCTGTAATCTCAGAACCTCTTCTTAATATTATTAACTCCTCGCTATCCTTAGGACATGTCCCAAGAAACTTTAAAATGGCAGTTATCAAACCGCTTATTAAGATGCCACAACTTGATCCTGGAGAACTGGCCAATTATAGACCGATTTCAAATCTCCCGTTTATGTCGCAAGTACTAGAAAAGGTAGTGTCCTCCAAACTATATTAATTTCTACAGAGAAATAGTATATATGAACAATTTCAGTCAGGATTTAGGCCCCATCACAGTACAGAGACTACACTTATCAGAGTTACAAATTACTTGCTCTTATCATCTGATTGTGGCTGCATTTCAATTCTAGATCTTAGTGTTGCCTTCGACATGACAGAGCACAACATTCTCTTGAATAGGCTAGAGAATTATGTTGGCATTTGTGGACTTGCATTAGCATGGTTTCTGTCATATTTAGCAGACCGCTACCACTATGTCTATGTAAATGAGGAATTGTCAAGCCAAACAAAAGTTAAGTATGGAGTGCCACAGGGATCAGTTTTAGGGCTTCTGCTTTTCTCCTTGTATATGCTTCCCCTGGGAGATATTATCAGCAATCGGAGAATAAGTTTCTACTGTTATGCCGACGATACCCAACTTTATATTTCTTCAAAACCTGAAAACATTTCACAATTCTCCAAATTAGCAGAGTGTATCAGTGAAATCAAATATTGGATGGCCAGAAATTTACTTCTACTCAATTACGACAAAACAGAGGTACTAATTATTGGACAAAAAAAACTCTTAAAAAAA
Source organism: Myxocyprinus asiaticus (assembly GCF_019703515.2). Taxonomy (NCBI): domain Eukaryota; kingdom Metazoa; phylum Chordata; class Actinopteri; order Cypriniformes; family Catostomidae; genus Myxocyprinus; species Myxocyprinus asiaticus. The sequence goes on along the minus strand of NC_059349.1, from coordinate 48,591,394 downwards.
AAATAAGCCACTAAAATATAATTTAACTCTCAATGGATGTACTGTTACATCATCTTCAACAGCGAAGAACTTAGGTGTTATATTTGATACCAATCTGTCCTTTGAAAATCTAATTACCAATGTTTGTAAAATTCTTCCACCTAAGAAATATTGCTAAATTACGACATATGCTCTCTGTTGCTGATGCCGAAAAACTAATTCATGCATTCATGACCTCAAGACTAGATTATTGTAATGGATTACTGGGAGGATGTCCTGCAAGTTCAATAAATAAACTTCAATTGGTTCAAAATGCAGCAGCCAGAGTGCTGACTAGAACCAAGAAATATGATCATATTTGCCCCATTTTTTCATCGTTACATTGGCTACCTGTTAAATTTCGTATTAATTTTAAAATTCTGTTAACAACGTACAAAGCTTTGAAAGGTCTGACCTTCTAACATGCTATATTCCATCACGTTCATTATGATCGCAAAATTCTGGCCTGTTAATAGTTCCTAGAATATCAAAATCCACAAAAGGAGGTAGATCCTTTTCATATTTGGCTCCTAAACTATGGAATAGTCTTCCTAACACTGTTTGAGATGCAGACACACTCACTCAGTTTAAGTCTAGACTAAAGACTAATCTATTTAGCCAGGCATACACCTAATTTATCCTTCAACTCAGAATTAGGCTGCTTTAGTTAGGTCTGCCGGAACCAGAAACCAGAAACATTGATCATGATCTATAACTCTGCAATAAATTGAATGGCATCTATGCTAATATTATTCTATTTGTATCCCTGTCTCAACCTCGGGACTCATATCCTGAGGTCACCAGAACCAGCTGGATCCAGCTCCATTCCTGCTTCGTGTTGGACTCCACTGCTACATGTCTCTGAGTGATGATGACTAAATGCAGCTGGTGCCAGCCAAACATCACTTCAGTCTATTACGATGGACTTCAGAGAATGAACTGATGCCAACTCCAACCATATGACATGGGATACATCATATGCCATTGCCTGAACCTTGGTCTTAGGATAGACCTCACTGAAATTACCAGCCGGTTGAACTACGATGCACCTCACTGATCTCTGCCTGCATCACCTCAGTCTAATGATGGACTACACTCTTAAAATGGAATACATAGACTATCAATTAATTGCCAACAAAAGCCTTCATCAACAACTAACAAAGGACAATGCATCTATGTGAACTTCTGCAGTTTATCCAGGATGAACTTCAAAGACATTAGTCATTAATCTTACAGTTCTTACAAAATCTTTATTTAAACACTTAAACACTTAGTTTAATAATTTTAAACCATGACTTGCACTATACATAATTAAGTAATTTTGGCATTATATTCATGAAGTTAGCCAGAGGGGAACTGGCCCCACAGTGAGCCTGGTTTCTCCCAAGGTTAACAAACATTTTACAGAGTTTTGTGTTCCTTGCCACAGTCACCTTCGGCTTGCTCACTGGATATCTAAATACAATTTTTATATAATCACTTATTTTTAAACACAATTCACCATCGTATTTTATCAAACTACCCAATGATACTCTAAGACATTATAGATATTACGGTTTCATTTTCTGTTAACGCATGATTTTCTGTAAAGCTGCTTTGAAACGATGTGTGTTGTGGAAGGCGCTATACAAATAAAAATGACTTGACAGACCGAAAGGAAGATCTTTGAATTGATATGCAGTTCCCTCGAACACGAATCGCAAAAACCACCTGTGATGCGATGCGATTGGTACATGAAAGTACATGTCCTTCAGATCTATTGACGCAAACCAGTCCTGAGGATGGATGTGCGATAAGATCTTTTTCTGAGTTAATATTTTTAATGGGCACTTCGCGAGCATGCAATTCAAGCGTCTTTGATCTAGAATTGACCAAAGCCTGCCATCTTCATTTGGAATGACAAAATAATGGCTGTAAACCGTGTGTGTCGCAGTCTGGGACCGTCTCTATCACGTTTTTTGCAAGGAGACTGTGAATCTCTGCGCGCAACACTGGCGCATCCTGTGGTTGGACCACAGATGGCAAAATGCTGTTGAATCGAGGTGGCCGGCGTACGAACTGAATCATTTAACCATGTTCAATAGTTTTAACACCCAATATGACACGGCGGTGAGGGCTCATCACGTGCCTGTGCAGTGGGACATCAGGCTTATTGATTTGCTCACTATTAGAGATAGAGCGCTGCTCAACATAGGGAAGCAGTTGAGCATAATGTTTGAGGTATATGATGCATGAAGAGGTAATGGCCTTTTTTCTGAGAATGTGTGAGCATCTTTCTCTCTTTTGTGAGAACATTCTTTATTTGAGAAGTACACACAGAAGCAACAATTAGAACAATGTCCCATTCCCGATGAACAGGATTGTGGAAGAGGAGTGAAACACTGTATGCCTCGAATCGAGCCTTCTTCGGCTCTGGGCCTTGAATAAAGGTGAGCTATGGGCTTCTCTTCACAGGGTGGGACATGTCAAGAATGTTTCTGCTTCCTGGCCGGGGTAGTTTCGGCTAAGCAGGGGCAGCAAGAGATTAATTCTTTGCCGGGCGCTGACCAGAAGTAGATCGGGAGCATACCGGGAAAGGGGAAGTGCTACTTCTCTTTGGCAGGAAGTGTTTTATTGCTTGGGACTGCTTTTGAACCATGATGAAGCGTTCTGAAAAGCCTTCCAAGCGTTGTCAAAGAGACCATCAAGCAACACCGGGGTGTCGAGGAGGGTGGCTTTATCTGTGTCACTGCTTTTGAACCACGATGAAGCATCCTGAAAAGCCTTCCAAGGCTTTCCAAGGCTGGGGGAAGGGGCAGCAATGTCCTCTGTGGACCACTCGCCTGAAGCTGTGAGTGACACAGCATCATCCCCATCGTCAGAGCCGCCAAACATAATGAGGCCGTGCACTCCATTAGAGGGCCGGAGCTCATTATGCACATATTACACAGACAAGGACATTAGATCGGAAGTTCTGGGGGCTCGCAGGGCTTGGGCCGGCACAAGATCCTCCTCAAATTCTTCCAACTCAACCTCACTTCAACACTGTGCCTCCTCATGTGGTCCCTCGGGATTTAACACAGAAGAGGTGGGTGGGAGGGTGTGAGGTCGATCATAGAGCATAACATCCGGAGATTCATGCCCTCGCAGTGAGGGCAGTCTCCATCAAAGCTGCTTCTGCGTGGCCCAGGCAGCGAACACAGCTCTTGTGCTCATCAGGTGGTGGGATTTGCCGTTCGCATAGGGAACACTTGCAGAACGACATATTTAAAAGATGCGTATCACGCAAGCGGCTCTTTAGTAGTATTGTATATATAAAAGAATACAGTACCTCTAGCCGGAGCGTTGAAGGGAAGCAGGTAGGAGTTTTGCTGAAGTGCCGCGTTGATCAACAACAAGAGTCTGAAGCAAAGAACCCATTCACCAAGAGCGTCTTCGATGGCGATGTGGAGAACACCACCAGAACACAGAGGAGAGCGGTGAGTCTCTCGCTGCAGGCTTTGAAGACAGGCGACGAAGTTCCGTCCACTGTAAGTGCATCTCGACGGCAAAGCAGAGAGGGTTCCAAGACGAAGACGATGTTCACAGTCTTGAAGAAAACTCAGTCTTGAAGAAATGGTGAGCACATAGGCCAACTATGTGCCTAAAGGGGCGGGGCTCAAACACCATTACAGCAATGTCAATTGAACTGAATTAAAAGGGAACGCTGGATTTGAGCAAGTTTTGTGAGGTTCATGAATTACATCTATTTAAACGAGATACCCGCATTTTTGCAGACAGTATATGATAGACGTTTTATTGATATTTACCTTTTTACCATTAGACAAGACTAAGTTTCAGGGAACTGTTGAGGAGAGAGAGAATGAATGAAACAGACAGGCACTTTAACATTATGAGCTCATACGCGTTTTGTCGAGGCTCTGATATGCGGGACAGTTTGCATGAAGGTCTATTATTGTAGTAACATGATGGCACGTAACAACAAAACAAACTGTGATTGGTTTTTACATGTCTCAGATGGCTCCTTTACACGCAAGCAGGTGATTCACTGTGCCCTCACGGCTTAAGAAACGAATCGGCCAAATGGGAAAATTTATCAGCAGATGCGATAATTAAAAAATTCTGAATATCGTCAGATTTATCGGTCAAACACTAGTCTTGTCATGTGGCCAGCACACACAGCAATAAATATGACCTCACTATAAACACATTCATAGTAGAAAGAAGTATTATATAACTGACACCAAAACATAAAGGAAAACAAATAAAAACATGAATGCTGAGAGAGAGAAAAGTCTGTACATTAAAAGTCCCAAATAATTACATTAGATATGCTGTTTTTATTTTCTGTGATGTTTGAATGATGAAGCTTACCTCAACTTCAGTATAGACTGTACTTCCACTCTCTTCAGCACCTAACGTAAGAGGTTAAAAATAAAATACATTTACATTTATTAATTTAGCAGACACTTTTATTCAAAGCAGCTTACAAAATGAGGAAGGATACAACATAACCAATTCATCTTAAGGATACAGTAACATGTAAAGTGGTGCAATACAAAGTTTCAGTTGTATTAGAAAAATATGAGCCAAGACGGAGATTAGAGTGCAAACAACAACAACAACAACAATAATAATAATAATAATAATAATAATAATACTTTTTTTTACTCCTCACAAATAAATAATAATAATAATGTTTGTGCATTTATGAAAATATTTTATAATAAATCATGTATGAAAAAATATATTTGTTTGCATTTGCATGCTGTTGCCTCAAAAAGGCTAAATTACTAATTGTCAAATGTAAATGTAGGTTTGATATTGACCGTTATTCTGGTTTCATGTTATGCTCATGTGCATGCATGCAAGAAGAGCACTTGCGACTTGCGAGATTAGCTAAATGCAAAGTGGTAAATTACATTAGTAAGCAGTTTAGTAAAAAAAGGACAGATTTTATATATATATATATATATATATATATATATATATATATATTTGTTTATTATTATTACTATTTTTTATTTTTTTAAAGACATAACTGATATTTTGTTGATCGGCTGTTCTTAGGTAGCTGTTCAAGCCAACTACCCACATAAGATATTTGAAAGAACTAAAACAGAACAGCATTACATTTTTTGTTCCTTTAAATTGGACTAGCTTTACTAGGACATTATGATGCATCAAGGAGGGAAAATAAATATTGTAGGTTTGTTCATAAAATCAACAAAACAAGATACTAAATAGATGTGATGAGCCAATCGAATTTCAGGTGTGTGGCCGCCAGCAGTGTGTGTATATTATTGCTTTGAACAAATATCCATACTTCCATATTATATAGTATGCAAAAAACAGTATGCCAATAATAATATTGAATAAAAGTAGTAACTTTATTATTATTTTATTTATTTTTTTATATTTATGGGCCTAAAATTATTAGGCTGCTTTGTTTACCCTTTAAAAATTAGTTAGTATAAGCCACATATAAAACCTCAAAATAAACTATTATTATGTTTATGATTTATGGTATTACATTATATGGTTACTATTACTAAAAACAAGTTACAATATGGATACTACAGTAATGCTGTGTAAAAAAAACATGGTTACTACAGTTGTGGTTACTAGTCATGGTTAATACAATATTACTACAGTCAATCCATGGTAAGTTTCATAAGGATATCATTTATTAACGAGGATTAAAGATCTTTATCAATGTTTTAACAACTCTGAATTTAAATAAACCTGTAAAAACTGTCACACAAGCCCATTATAATACATGTCACGTCTAGGTTTGTCATTACTTTGTGTGATTAACTCCAGATGCTGTTTTTCTGTTATTACCTCAGGAAAGCACTGCTCCCTCTCTGAACAAGCACTATGACTGAAAGAATGAGCGCTGTCTGACTGCTTGTGTATTTTAGCATTTCTGGTACATCAAGATGAGCAGAAGAAAAAATAGTTCTGGTGCCATACAACAATTCGCTAATATAATTCTTTTTTCCAATATTCATGTAATCTAAATAATAAGATCACTTGTTAAAAAAACTTCAGAATCTATATTTTTATGTGAGGATCGATATTCTTGATACCACAACAGTATCGGAAGTATCGATACTTTAATATCGATCCGCCCATCCCTATGTCTTAGTCTTAGTCTATTGATCAAGTCGCAGGGGTGCAGCTCTATTTGTTGGTCGCGACTCGAGTCTGTGTGTGTGTGTGTGTGTGTGTGTGTGTGTGTGTGTGTGCACGTGTGTGTGTATGTGTGTGAGCGTGTGTAAGTGCGAGGGAGTCGAGGGAGCGAGAGGGCTCTTTTTAAACGAAATTGAAATAAATGTAGGATATTTTAGACATTGTTTGACATTCTTAACCGATTTACTTTAACCTATGTCTTTGTTTTAACTGGTTATTTTGTTGTGGTAGCCTGTAGGGCTCTTTGAAATAACTGAAATAATTTGGTGAAGTGATATGGAACCGTTATGCAGTCGAGACCTGGAACTACTTTATAGCTGTGCATTTACTTGAAAAATAATTGCACACCTTAGAACGTCAGTGAACCAATCAGAATCAAGCATTCAACAGACCCGTGGTATAATTCCTACTGACACACTAAAGCTGAAGATATATATAACCATCTTAACGCAAATGTTTTTGTGAAACATCTTATGTGCCAAAGACTTTTGCACAGTACTGTACATATAATTTTCATAAAGTAACTTGTAACATAATTACTTGAGACGTTTTTTTGGCAAATTACTTATTTACTCTTACTTGAGTCATAATATTTTTTAGTACTTCTACTTGTACCCAAGTGAATTATTTCTTCAGTAGCAGTACTTTTACTCAAGTAAAAAAAAGCAGAACTCTTTCCACCACTGCAATTTTCATACAAAATGTATGTGAGATCAGATGGACATACCTTTTTCACTCTTGCAGGAGAGAGACAAGCCTAAAATTAATAATCCTGTCACCAAAATACACAGTGGCACCAAAATATACATCCAAAGGAGAGTCTCAGATGTGTCAGACTGGACTTGTCCTCTGTAGTTCTCTGAAAAGAAAGACTTGTATGATTATAATCAGCACTCTCTTATAAGGAATTATCACTTTAGCGACATCAATTCTGCACTACCAAAACATAATTCTCGTGCTGTATGCAACTCCTTTCAGAGGATTCTATTACTTTACTCAAGTCTACAATTTTATGGTTAAAATAATAATAATAAAAACATTTACATAACCTCATGTAGTTCAAAACCAATGTGATTTTCTGTCTTCCATGGAACACTAAAGGAGGTGTGTTTTTTTGTGTGTGTGTGTGTGTGCTTTTTTTGCAGAATGTCCGAGCGTTTCGATACAGTGAAAGTGGATATATTTTTACTGTCAGGTTCCAAAAAAGGCAAATTAAGCATGATAAAAGTACTCCATTCTACACTTGCACTATATTCCAAGTCTTCTGAAGACATATGGTAGTTTGTGTGAGATGTACAAACCGAAAGTTTTTATTGAAAATCTTCCTCTCAAATGTCATTTTCAGTTCACACTCATTCAAATGCCTCAAGACACATTTTTGGCAAGTTTGATATCCAGGATGTTGTACGCCATTGATTCTCACATGTCTTCATGTGAGAGCCAACAGCATCAAAGCACTCTGAATGTAGTGAATGAGTCATATCGACTACCTCTATGGTACATTTATTTGTAATTTTTTAGTAATCGTGTCTCAACTTTGCCTTTTTTATATTGTTTTGCAGTGGTTACGGTTAGTGGATGGGTCTCTTTCATATAGTAATTTATATATATATATATATATATATATATATATATTTACACTATATTGCCAAAAGTATTCGCTCATCTGCCTTTAGACGCATATGAACTTGAGTGACATCCCATTCTTAATCCATAGGGTTTAATATGACGTCGGCCCACTCTTTGCAGCTATAACAGCTTCAACTCTTCTGGGAAGGCTTTCCACAAGGTTTAGGAGTGTGTTTATGGGAATTTTTGACCATTCTTCCAGAAGCGCATTTGTGAGGTCAGACACTGATGTTGGACGAGAAGGCCTGGCTCGCAGTCTTCGCTCTAATTCATCCCAAAGGTGCTCTATCGGGTTGAGGTCAGGACTCTGTGCAGGCCAGTCAAGTTCTTCCACACCAAACTCGCTCATCCATGTCTTTATGGACCTGGCTTTGTGCACTGGTGCGCAGTCATGTTGGAACAGGAAGGGGCCATCCCCAAACTTTTCCCACAAAGTTGGGAGCATGGAATTATCCAAAATCTCTTGGTATGCTGAAGCATTCAGAGTTCCTTTCACTGGAACTAAGGGTCCAAGCCCAGCTCCTGAAAAACAACCCCACACCATAATCCCCCCTCCACCAAACTTCACAGCTGGCACAATGCAGTCAGACAAGTACCGTTCTCCTGGCAACCGCCAAACCCAGACTCGTCCATCGGATTGCCAGATGGAGAAGCGTGATTCGTCACTCCAGAGAACGCGTCTCCACTGCTCTAGAGTCCAGTGGCGGCGTGCTTTACACCACTGCATCCGACGCTTTGCATTGCACTTGGTGATGTATGGCTTGGATGCAGCTGCTCGGCCATGGAAACCCATTCCATGAAGCTCTCTACGCACTGTTCTTGAGCTAATCTGAAGGCCACATGAACTTTGGAGGTCTGTAGCGATTGACTCTGCAGAAAGTTGGCAACCTCTGCGCACTATGTGCCTCAGCATCCGCTGACCCCGCTCTGTCATTTTACGTGGCCTACCACTTCGTGGCTGAGTTGCTGTCATTCCCAATCGCTTTCACTTTGTTATAATACCACGGACAGTTGACTGTGGAATATTTAGTAGCGAGGAAATTTCACGACTGGACTTGTTGCACAGGTGGCATCCTATCACAGTACCACGCTGGAATTCACTGAGCTCCTGAGAGCGGCCCATTCTTTCACAAATGTTTGTAGAAGCAGTCTGCATGCCTAGGTGCTTCATTTTATACACCTGTGGCCATGGAAGTGATTGGAACACCTGAATTCAATTATTTGGATGGGTGAGCGAATACTTTTGACAATATAGTGTATATATATATCTTCAGATATAAGGTCTTCAGATCATATTACTTTTAGCAACTTTGCATTGGTTACTAATTAATTTTAGTGTTGATTTTAAGATTTTATTTATTACATATAAAGCATGATATGGTTTGACACCAGAATATTTTGCTGAACTTTTAAGACCTTATGAAACAGTTAGACCTCTTAGATCTTCATGTTGTGAACTGCTTGCTGTTCCAAGATCCAGATACAAAACTAAAGGTGAACAGGCTTTTGTAGTGAACGCCCTACGATTATGGAACAGCCTGCCCGGGGATAATAGATCTGCTGAATCTGTGACTGTTTGTGTTTTTATTATGTGACTGTGCTGTGTTTTACTGAGTGTTTTGATTTTATGTTTTGTGAAGCACTTTGTGCTAAATTTAGTTATAAAGTTATTATTATTATAAGGAGCAACCTTCTGATTAAAATAACAAATAGCATAATTTGGTGTAGTATGCCACTCCTGGTGCAAAAATTCAAGTAGTTCGGCTTTGTTTGATGGCTTGTGGCCATCGATCTTATTCTTGATTACATCAGATTTTCAGTGGGGCTCAGGTCTGGAGATTGGGCTGGCCATGACAGGGACTTGATGCGGTGGTCCTCCATCCACACCTTGATTTACCTGGCTGTGTGGCATGAAGCATTGTTCTGCTGGAAAAACCAATCCTCAGAGTTGGGGAACATTGTCAAAGCAGAAGGAAGCAAGTTTTCTTCCAGGATAACCTTGTACGTGTCTTGATTCATGCATCCTTCACAAAGAAGTGAACACTATGGAGCGATGGTGGCGTTGTTTGGTGATGCAAGAAAACGTCGCTAAAGACTTTGAGACTGTGGTGTTAAGAACTGCAGCTGTCAGTCCAATTCTTAACTCAACAGTTTAGTTTGTAAAGTTAGTACTATAAACCAACATGAAATGTTTTGTATCATTGGTATAATTTGCACTATTGCATTCTGTGTTAGTGTGTGCATGTTTTGAGGTTGCAGCAAATATTTACCTTCACAGAGATTTTTAATGTTTTTTATATCCGTTTTCCAGCTAACAGGGTTGCTATGGTTACAGATGATGGATTCCTTACTGCAGTTCAGGATGAGATTGTAGTTTTCATATGGTGTCACATTCTCTGGAGAGCATCTGTTGTTTTGATAGGTAGAGTTAAGTATGAGATCATGACCTGTACAGATGAAGTTCACAGTACAAGAGTCACTCCTGGACCAGTTTGAGACAACTTTCAGGATAGGAACCTCCACAGCATCTGAAACATGTTTAGAAGATTATATCCCACAAAGATAAAGCAGACAGGTTCATGAACTGTAGAAGGCATGTCATTTTCTTTAGTTAAATACTGATAAAAACAGAGGCTGTTATAATCGGTCATGGTTTTAAAAAATCTCAGATTGAGTCAGCACTTAATCAGGTTGTCCCAAATATTCACCAGATGGTTAGAAATTTGGCCGTCTATTTTGATACAAATACAAATTTTGAATACCACGTCAAGCAGTTTTTTCAGTCTTGTTTTTATCAGTTAAAGAACTTTTCCAAGGTTATACATGTCTTGAGTTTTAGGGATACAGAGAAGCTTATACGTGCTTTTATTTCGTCTTGCCTTGATTATCGTAATAGACTGTTTTCAACTTTAAATCAACGCACTTTAGCACAATCAGTGCTAAATTCTGCAGCAAGAATTTTGACACGAACAAGGTCTTCAGATCATATTACTGTTAGCAACTTTGCATTGGTTACTAATTCATTTTAGTGTTGATTTTAAGATTTTATTCATTACATATAAAGCATGATATGGTTTGCCACCAGAATATTTTGCTGAACTTTTAAGACCTTATAAAACAGTTAGACCTCTTAGATCTTCATGTTATGAACTGCTTGCTGTTCCAAGATCCAGATACAAAACTAAAGGTGAACAGGCTTTTGTAGTGAAGGCCCTACGATTATGGAACAGCCTGCCCGGGGATAATAGATCTGCTGAATCTGTGACTGATTGTGTTTTTATTATGTGACTGTGCTGTGTTTTACTGAGTGTTTTGATTTTATGCTTTGTGAAGCACTTTGTGCTAAATTTAGTTATAAAGTTATTATTATTATTATAAAGAGCAACCTTCTGATTAAAATAACAAATAGCATAATTTGGTGTAGTAGTTAAAGCTCTGGCTTTTGCAATTGACACTTAATCCTATGTTGCTCCAGGTTGATAGCCCCTGTAAAAAGTGTACAGTAAGTTATTTTATTTAAAAAAGCATCTACTAAATGATTATTTGCTATGACTAATTACAAATACTATGTAAGGGATAACTGACAACGGACAGTTGAATTGTTTAATAAAGCAATAAGCCCTGTGAAGCTGTGTTTTACAGTAGTTTTAATCCTAAAACGCTCTTGTGACAGGAACTACTTTCTTCCGCCACGGATTCAGCATCTTACTTTAATAAAGTCCGAGCCTTCGTTGCTAATTCGAAAACATCACGTTCGAAATAACAACTGAGGATGCGCTGCTTTTTGGCATAGGAGTAAAAAGGTTGTGTGAGTGTGTGTGTGTGCGAGCGTGTGTGTGAGCATGTGTAAGTGAGGGAGAACCACTGAATGCTTGATTCTGATTGGTTCATGGACGTTCTAAGGTGTGCAATTATTTTCAAGTAAAGGCACAGCTATAAAGTAGTTCCAGGTCTTGACTGCGTAACGGTTCCATATCACTTTGCCAAATTATTTCAGTTATTTCAAAGAGAACTACAGGCTACCACAACAAAATAACCAATTAAAACAAAGACATTGGTTAAAGTAAATCGGTTAAGAACGTCAAAACAATGTCTAAAATATCCTACATTTATTTCAATTTCGGTTATAAAGAGCCCTGGTGCTCCCTAACATGCTCACACACACATATACGCTCGCACACACACTCACACACATACGCTCGCACACACACACACACATACGCTCGCACTCACGCGCGTGCTCGCACACATACATACACGCGCATACTCACACACACACACGCTCACACTCTTTTGTATTGTATTATTTTTAAACAATTTAACGGTCCGTCGTCAATTATTCCTTACATAACTAGTCTCATATTATTTCTGTTTATTTCAGTTTACCTTTTGGAGCCGTTTCTGCCTCATTCATGTATCCCAATGTAGTCATGTTTGTTCAATAATATTGAATGGTTTATTTGACTTGAATATAACTACTGTTTTTTCGAAGAAGATGAATGGTAGATAAAGTGATAATAAATAAAAACATAGCTCAAGCTTTTTTTAAGAGATAGTTTTATTTGTCTAGCTGTAATGAAAAACCTGGTAATTACAAGGATTTTTTAAAATTGTGATTTCCAAACTTGGAAATATCTTGGAAAAGTGAGTGCAATCTCTAAACATTAATAATAAAAATAAATAATAAACATTTTATAATGTCAGAGCTGTGGTGAAGTAGATTGTGCACATGCTCAGGACAAATAAACTGTTGGTTCGAATCCAACCTGGGTCATGTCCTGATTTTATTCTCTCTTTCCCTAACCTTTCCTTTCCTGTCTATGCTCCACTTTCCTCTAAAATAAAGCTAAACAGACCTAAAATTTAATCTAAAAAAATAAATAAATAGATATAAACAACTTTCTTAAACAGAACACACTTAACATTTAAATCAGACTCACCTATAACAGATACTTTAAATTCAGAAATTTTTCTGCTTTGCTCTCCAAGTGTTGTTGCCATGTAGACTCCACTGTCTGTCTTCTGCATGTTCTTCAGTGTTAGAGAGAATGTTTTATTATTGAAATCCACTCTGCCCTTATAGGAGCTGTCAAGTGTTAAATCTTTATATTCTCTGAAATATGTAACTATTTGTACTAATTTTTCATTTTTCCAGGATAAGGCACCAATCTTTGTTAGTTCATGTGCCTGTATATCCAGTGTAACAGAACTTCCTGTCTCCACAAACACAGAGATCGCAGCACTGGACCCTGTGGAAAGAGATAGCTATCTGTTGATTTCAGTTTCTTAAACCCTTTTTTGATGAAACTGGATATCTGTTCATCTCGGTAGATTTCAATTCAGTCAAGTATGAACATGGCATCAGACAACTACAATAAAAATATTACATACAAATGTTGGAATGGAAAACCTTTCTTAAAGTGAGAACAGTAAATTTATAAATGTAAGCCACTGAACACATCCACATTTTGTACTGCTAAAAGGTAGGGAGAAGTTTAACACATAGTACATTGTACCCTGCTTCTGATCGTCACCCACAAGTCCCACATTTCTTGTTAATTTACAGAAAGAAAATTGTTATGAATTACAAATAAAGATGTTGTTTTAATCAGATCATTTTGTTAAGTATTATGTGTTACAGCCTCTAATAACTTTGGGTAGCATATGATAAAATCAGCAACTTTAAAAAGCTAAAACAACAACAACAACAACAACAACAAAAAACAAGTCTAAGTGTGTAGGCTTACTGTTTAAAAAAATGCAGTACAAACTTTTTTAAACTATGGCACCCCTTTATAGTGTTTTTTCCACCCAAGGCACCACATTCACTGAAAAATAATTAAATATGCTATCCAAAACACAAAGTTTAATATTGATGTAAATATTAACAATTGAATGAAAATTTTGCTATCAAGTGTTTCTCCTAAACTTTTCTTTATGTTTTTAAAGTAATTATCAAAAGCTAGTAGGCCCATACATTATTACAGTTTCGATACAGTCAGTGTTTGACTGAAAAGCTGGTCTATCATTGAAATGTATTGGGCTTAAAGATATAATTAAAAAGTTCCCCAGAAAAGCAGGCACATGCACACATAGACATCAAAGGGGGCTTGAGCACCTGCCCTTTTTCTTCCCTTTTTTCTGGGGTGCTTTTTTTTTTTTTTTAATAAATGTTTTTTAACAAATAAATGAATATATATATATATTCCTGTTTGCACAAAGCTTCCCTGTCAAACAAATATATTTATTGAATAAAAAATCTAAATATCATGTCGGGAGATGAGACTTTGTCGAGAAATAACATTTTTATAAGACATTAAATGATAGTTCACCCAAAAATGAAAATTCTCTCATCATTTACTCACCCTAGTAATACAACCCCCAAATGTGTATGACTGTGACAAGGAGGAGGGCGTGGCCGGGCCATGAGGATGCCGGCCACGCCCTCCTCCTCGTCACAATGACTTTCTTTCTTCTGTTTCTAAAACACAAAGATTTTTAGAAGAACATTTCAGCTCTGTATGTTCATACAATTCAATTAAATGGGAACCAAAATTTTGAAGATCCAAAAGGACATAAAGACAGCATAAAAGTAATCCATAAGACTCCAGTGGCTAAATCTAAGTTTTCAGAAGAGATATGATAGGTGTTGGTGAGAAACAGATCAATATTTAAGTTCTTTTTTACTTTCACACTCCACTTTCACTTTCACATACTTCTTTTGTTTTTGGTGATTTGCATTCTCCATGCATTTCACCACCTACTGGGCAGGGAACGGACTATCATGAATACGCACAGGAGATCAACGGTCAGCGAACATTTGCACTAAATAATACATTCGATTTCGGTTTGTTTCTCACCAAACCTTATCGTATGCTTTCATAACAATCATGAGTCTCATGAAATAATTTATTTGACTTCTGAATTACACTTTTGTGTTCTTTTGAAGCTTGAAGAGATAGTCACCATAAACTGCAAAAAATGTCTCCCTTTGTGTTAAGAAAATGAATGAAAGTCAAATGGGGTTATAATAACACAGGGGTAGGAAAACAATGACTGAAATTTCCTTTTTGGGTGAACTATCCCTTGACTGACATGAGCTACTAAAAGCTAATGCTTGCTAAGCTCTTGCTTCTATCACAACAAACGATGTGATGTAGTCATCAAGGGAATACTAGCTAGTAAGTTTGCTCATTAAATTTATAGTAGATTTGAGCTAATTAGCTCAATTAGCTTTTTTTTATTATTTGCTATCTGTGTGCTGGGAGCGATCAATACTTAATACACGTTTAATACAGACGCTTAATACATTTCATAGTTTAATAAATTGTGTTTATCCAGGTAGATATACAAACTTTTTTCAGTTCACGTGGAGTCAGAGGGAGAGAAGCGCATCAGTCAGGTGAGGATGACCAAACAGCAGCAGGGAAGGGAACAGAGACTGTCTCTCATAAACGGATGTTCCACATTTCACTGCAGGCAACATTTAATTTAATTACAGTAACTCTTTCATTGAAACCATGTCAATTAATGTAAATTACAAAACAATTTTTGTTAATTAGTTTGGCTTGAAGAAGCCAACCTACTGTACTACTATTTAAACTTATAAGTGGTGCTTGCTAGCAAGGCTCTTGCTCTTATTGAGGAGAGGTGTGCTATGACTTTTCTAAGCGATTGGGGGTATGATGTACCCCTGGGGGGCAAAAAAACTTCCCCAAAAAATCCCATTGACTTAACAATGGCAAGAAATATATCAGATCATACCTCTGGATCAGAAAGTCATAGAGACTTCAGGGCTGGCTTGTTTTACTTGGGGAGCAATCAGACTTCAAGTATCCACTAGGAAACTACTTAGCTGACACCTAGCTAAGTGCTAGGACATGCTAGCAATGCCTAGCTAAGTGCTAACACATGCTAGCAAAGCTTAGCTAAATGCTACAACATGCTAGTGACATGCTAAATCATGCTAGCATCACCTAGCTAAGTGCTAAAACATGCTAGCAATGCCTAGCTAAGTGCTAAAACATGCTAGCAATGCCTAGCTAAGTGCTAAAACATGCTATCAATGCTTAGCTAAATGCTACAACATGCTAGCGACATGCTAAAACATGCTAGCATCACCTAGCTAAGGGCTAAAATATGCTAGCAATGCCTAGCTAAGTACTAAAACATGCTAGCGACATGCTAAAACATGCTAGCAACACCTAGCTAAGTGTTAAAACATGCTAACAATGCTTAACTAAATGCTAGAACATGCTAGCAACTTGCTAGTGACATGCTAAAACATGATAGCAATGCCTAGCTAAATGCTAGAACATGCTAGCAACATGCTAGTGACATGCACAACATGCTAGCAATGCCTAGCTAAATACTAAAACATGCTAGTGACATGCTAAAACATGCTAACAATGCCTAGCTAAATGCTAAGAAATGCTAGCAACATGCTAAAATAGTCTTGCAACATCTAGCTAAGTGCTAAGACATGCTTGCAATGCCTAGCTAACTGTTAAAACATGCTAGCAATGCCTAGCTGAGTACTAAAACATGCTAGAAACATGTTAGCATCATGCTAAAACATGTTAGCAACAACTAATTAAGTGCTAAAACACACTAGCAACACTTAGCTACATGCTAGCAACATCTTGCAACTAAAACTTCATAATTTACTAGATTTTACAAGATCTGGACATTTAAACTTGATTAAACTTTCAGACCAGGCTTTTTCAAGCCAACCTGTCTTTTTTTTTTTTTTTTGTCTCGTTTTTATTATACCAGCTTGTTTGTCTTGTTTACATAGGGTGACCATTGTCCTCTTTTTCCCAGACATGTCCTCTTTTTTGGACCTGAAAAAAGCTTCTGGCTGGGATTTCAAAATTGGCTATAAATGTCCGGGATTTGGCTTTGTTCATATTGACGTGCAGTTAGGACTCTCATACATTCTGTGTATTTGATACTCTGCACCAGTTTTCATGTTCACGTGTCCTTACGTGATTATTCTGACAGAGAGTGGCAGACTAAGGGTGCTTGGCTGCAGCCTTCCATTTGAGAAGCCCCCTAAGTGTGCAGTCTTTTAAAAAAAAAATCTCTCTCTCTCTCTTGCCCACCCACTTGCTTTCTGTGCACGCATCTGTGCACTGTATGTGTGTAGGCAAAATGTCACCAGACATGCTCTGTGCTCTCAACCAGAATCATAAATAAAGTTGCAAAACAATGTTGACTTTGAAATATACTACTTATCAGGGAAACGTAAACTAATAGGACGGATAAAATAGACCATGATTAACATTTTACAACCCCTTCCTCTGATATTTGTAGTGCAACCTCTGTGTAAATTGGTACTTCAATGCTAAAAAATTCTGAAAATACAAAAACAAAACACAGATCAGACCATGTGAGGGGTGAAACAAGCAGTGTCCTCTCTTTGGACAACCACAATATGGTTACCCTAGTTTACATTTTGTCTAATGTCACTATTTTAGACCATTCTACATAATCTGAGGATGTGTCTAGTGTTTGAGGATGTTTTGTATTAAATAACATTAGTGTGTACTCATAAAATATCCAAATTCACATTATAAAGCTTTTTTATTTACTCTAACATTTATCACATGTCGTTGTTACAATTGATTTTGATTGATTAATTGGGCACCTTTTTATGTTTACATTTTCTGAATAAATGAGGAAAAAAAGTGTTAGAATTATCCCTGCTCTACCCTACTAATCGGTGTAAACTTTATGCAACCCAAATAACATTATAGACCATAAGAACTAATAAAGTAATAAGCAAAACACTAGATATTCTGTGATAGTAAAGTTGTATTATTACGAAATAAAAACGATGTTTTATGGAAGTGCAAATATATTACAACACTATTATCACAGGTTACTAGCAACCTACTTATACCCTTTTAGGCAGTCAGGAATTGTATTTCCTTTCGCAATTTTGGCAAGTTGCATTATTCCAACATATAACTGAATGGTTGAGAAATACTAAAGATGAATAACTCCAAAAAAATGGATGAGGTAGCTGGGGCATAATGTGGTATGCATTTAAGGGTTAAGGAAATTAAAATATATATAAATATAATGTCACTAAATCAGAAGAATTTTCTGCTATTTTTCATATATTTATTAGGAAAAGGACTGAGAGAAGGAGAACAGCAGTGTGGAGAAAGCAGGAAAAGCAGAGTGGAGATTCCAGGTAGAAAGTGAACAGATTATTGTGAAAAAACTAATGCAATCCTTCAAGGAAGGCCGTCACATTCTGACAATTATCTTAACACCAGCCAATAGTTACATGAATGCTATATAGTAGGGTTCAACTGACAAGCCAGTGAGGGGTGTTAGTAAGCTCTACAAACACCCCTGGCATGCACATGTACATGGAGTGACAATTAAAAATAGCACAGATGGAACGAAAGGACACGTACTGTGAGAACTGGACACATTGACAATCTTAATGCAAAACAGATTGCTGTCAACTGTCGGCTTGTTCAATGATAGGAGAATAAAACAAACAATATATTGGAGTTATTAAGCCACTTTTTTATTGTCTAATCAATGCTATTCATCTGCCACAATAATCCTATTTATTTCAAACTGAATTTCAATCCGTATTATATATTTATTATATTTAATTACTCTGCATTATTTATATAAATGATCTTTATTTGGGGGCCTTTCTCAGCAAATAATGATGCATGTGATTAAATGTGATTAATTCGATTAATTAATCGGCATGTCATGTAATTAATTAGATTTTTTTTTTTAAATATCGATTGACAGCCCTAATAATAATACATCTGTACATAAGATCAATATGCCTAAAATTGCTGACAAAAGAAGAATGGAAATATCTCTACTGTCATTATATTTTAGAAATATCAGCAATCCTCTCAGTGCACAAGCAGACTAAAATTCACGTACAACATAAATGTTTTGGAGATACGACAAAAATCTGCCAATTAAACAAACCAAGAACTCAGAAACTGTTTTAGGAATCAAAATGCCTTCAAGATTAATTAATTCACAATTTTACTACATTTTCAATTGATCATTAAAAGTGACAAACATAGACTTAAAGCTGTGTAACTTTCTAGCGGTTGAAGCATAAAACTGCAAGTTACTTGTGGAGGGAAAATTTCATCAGTTGTGATTAGACACTGCTCTTCTGGCAGATGAATCTCGTGGTTCCCTATCTGTCACTCACTCGACGTTGGTGTCTATGTAGTGACATTAGGGGTCACTCTTGGGAGGCCGAGACACCTCTGGTCTTTGATAAAAGGCCAATGAAAATTGGGGAGTGGTATTTGCATGCCACTCCCCCGGACATAAGGGTATAAAAGGAGCTGGTATGCAACCACTTATATAGATTTTCTCTTTGGGGCCGAACAGTCATGCTCATTGAGCTGAATACTACTGTTCATTCAACTCTGCTGGATCTGACGGCGCATTTCAGCGGCTTCTCTCCCCTCTGCACTGGTGCACTTCAGAGAACGCCCCTGGGCGCTTCGGCAGGAAAACTAGAGAGTATATTTTCTGAAAGAGCATTTTTCCCCTCTAAAAGAGTTTATATTTCTCTAAAAGAGTGCACACACGGAACATCTTTTTAAAGATGCGTCTTTTTAAAGATGCTTTTCCGATTGTGTGTTATTCCTGGTTGTGCTCGTTATTTCTCGCCTTCTAACGGTCACGATCACTGTCTTTCGTGTCTGGGCACTGCTCACGCGGAGACAGCGTTCGTGGATGGTCATGTTCTCATTGCGAGAATATGTCCATGGCAACGTTGCGGTCGCGGCACGCCTTCGTAAGAAAGCGAGCCACCCCAGAGGCTCCCGCCTGGGTCCTTTTACCCATGGGTATGAGGCCAGCGCGGCTAGCACTGGGGGCAATTTGGGGACCCCAATGGGACCGCCTCCGCCGGGTATCCCCCGCGGACCTCCCATTCCCCAGCATGCTCGTCTGCCCCGATCGGGCTTCCGGGTGAGTCCGCCAGCTCGTCTCACGGCGAGTTCGACCTCTTATTCAGAGCCCTTGAAAGTGATGAGCTCTCGAGCGCAGCATCGGAGAGCGGGCTCGTCCAGTCGGAAGCCTCAGCTGGGCTCCTCCCTTCGGGGTCTATTGCCCAGTCACAGACTGACATGGAGATGACGACATGCTTTCCCGGGCAGCCGCTCAAAGCCACGCCCCGCCCCTGTTCCTTTCTTCCCGGAAGTGCATGAAGAGCTGACAAGGTCGCGGGAGGCACTTTTTACTGCCCAGTCCCGATCTTTTCAGCTTCCCCGCCCTCACTACCCTCGATGGTGGGGCGGCCAAGGGCTATTCAGCAATCCCCCGGTGGATAAAGGCGCTCGCGGTGCACCTATGCCTGCAGAGTGCCACCACCTGGCGCGGGTGGCCAAAGCCCCCATCCAAGGCCTGTAGGTTAACGTCGTCTCTGATGGCCAAGGCCTACGGTGCCACTGGACAAGCCGCCTCCGCCCTGCACGCCATGGCTCTCCTGCAAGTCCACTAAGGCGCTAAAGGAACTGCACGAGGGTAGTTCCACCCCGGGATTGATGCAGGAACTGCGCTCGGCAACCGACCTCGCTCTCCGAGCAACGGAGGTCACGGCGCGGTCACCCGAGTGGACGATGGTCACACTAGTGGTCCAGGAGCCCACCTTTGGCTCAACCTGGTCGAGATGGGTGAGGCCGACAAGACACGATTCCTTGCTGCTCCCATTTCCCAGGCGGGCCTATTCGGCTACACCGTCGAGGACTTTGCCCAGCAGTTCTCGATGGTAGAGCAGTAGATGGATGCTAGCCAGCATATCCTGCCCCGGCGCGGCTCAAGATCCCGCACCCCGTCTACTCATCGCCAAGGGCGTCCCCCTGCGGTGAATGCACCGGCTCCACTGCAGCCCGCCTCTTCGGCCCGGCCCCGGTGTGGAGCCCACCGCAGGAAGCAGATGCCACCCGTCTCGCGGCCGCCCAGAACCCGTGAAAGGCTTCAAAGAGCTCTTGAGATGGGCAACTCAGGGACAACGAAACCCACTGCTCTGGAGCTGGTAAGCAGATCTTCATCTTTTTATTACCTTTTGCATTTAATTGCGCTGCATGCCCAAGTGGCTGCAGTACTCAAGAGCTCAGCAAGAGCGGTTTCCTTGTTCCCTGGTTCACGTATCCAGTGTGTACGGCCATCATCACGACCACCGTCCACCACTCCTTTGGCAGGTTTGGCACTCCAGCGGCGGTCTCCCGCCCCTGAGCGCCCAGCTGTGGCACAAATTCATCCCCGATGTGACAGTCTCCACGGGTCACGAGGACAGGCCTTTTCCTCCCCCGTCCCAGGCTGTTCCGGGGGTGGTCACAAAGAGCCAGGTAAGTGCTTCAATGTCCTTAGACTCAGCATGGCCACAACGTGGTGTGGCACCTCGAGCTCCGCCCCGCCACGAGGCCCCACCTGCTGGTACATCCGATGACATTGTCCCTTTGGTCCCCCTTGTGCGGAACTTGGACGCATGGCTTGCGCTTTCCAATCCGTCACGAGGGCTGGTCTGGACCGTCCGACTCGGCTGCGCGATTCACTTCGCCGGGCGTCCGCCCAGGTTCAGCGGTGTCCACTTCACCTTGGTGAAAGACAAAAACGCTGCTACCTTGCGCGGAGATCACTACCCTCCTACAGAAGGGTGCGATAGAACCTGTCCCTCCAGCCGAGATGAAGAAGGGGTTTTTTCAGCCCCTACTTCATCGTACCGAAAAAAGGTGGGTTGAGGCCAATCTTGGACCTGTGAGTTCTGAACTAGACTTTACACAGACTCCCGTTCAAGATGCTGACGCGAAAACGCATTCTAGTGAGCGTCCGGCATCAAGATTGGTTCGCGGCGGTAGATGCGTACTTCCACGCCTTGATCCTTCCTCGACACAGACCCTTCCTGCGGTTCGTGTTCGAGGGTCAGGCGTATCAGTACAAAGTCCTCCCTTTCGGCCTGTCCCTGTCTCCTCGCGTCTTTATGAAGGTCGCCGAGGCTGCCCTTGCCCCGTTAAGGGAGGTGGGCATTCGCATTCTCAACTATCTCAATGACTGGCTAATCCTAGCTCACTCTCGAGATGTGTTGGGCGCACACAGGGACCTGGTGCTCTCACACCTCAGCTGACTAGGGCTTTGGGTCAACTGGGAAAAGAGCAAGCTCCTCCCCGTTCAGAGCATCTCTTTTCTCGGTTTGGAGTTGGACTCAGTGTCCTTGACAGCGCGCCTTACGAACGAGCGCACCCAGTTGGTGCTGGCCTGTTTGAAGGCATTCAAACAGGAAACAGCGGTTCCACTGAAACTTCTTCAGAGGCTCCTGGGGCATATGGCATCCTCGGCGGTGGCCACCCCGCTCGGGTTGATGCATATGAGGCTGCTTCAGCGCTGGCTCCAGACTCGAGTACCGAGACGGCCATGGCGCCACAGGACACACCGTGTGGCCATCACATTGGTCTGTCACTGACTTTTCACCTTGGACCGACCTCTCATTCCTATGGGCAGGTATTCCTCTAGAACTGGTCCCCAGGCACGTCGTGGTCATGACAGATGCCTCCAAAACGGGCTGGGGCACCATTTGCAATGGGCACGCAGCCGCCGGCCTCTGGACGGGTCCGCGACTGCATTGGCACATCAACTGCCTCGAGTTGTTGGCAATTCTGCTCGCCCTGCGGAGGTTTCGGCCATTGATCCAGGGCAAGCACGTGTTGGTTCAGACAGACAACATGACAACGGTAGCATATGTCAACCGCCAAGGTGGTTTGCGCTCTCGTTGTATGTCACAACTCGCCCGCCTTCTCCTCCTCTGGAGTCAGCAGCACCTCAAGTCGCTGCAAGCCACTCACATCCCGGGCAACCTCAACACTACGGCGGATGCACCGTCACAACAGGTTACCCTCAGGGGAGAGTGGAGACTCCACCTTCAGGTGGTCCAGCTGATTTGGAGTCAATTCGACAGGCACAGGTGCACCTGTTCGCCACCCAAGAATCCTCCCCACTGCCCGCTCTGGTACGCCCTGACCGAGGCATCCCTCGGCATAGACGCGCTGGCACACAGCCGGCCTCCTGGCATTCGCAAATATGCGTTTCCCCCAGTGAGCCTGCTTGCACAGACCCTGTGCAAGGTCAGGGAGGACAAGGAGCAGGTCATCCTGGTAGCACCATACTGGCCCACCCAGATGTGGTGCTCGGACCTCACGCTCCTCGCGACAGCTCCCCCCGGGCAAATTCCCCTGAGGAAGGACCTTCTTTCTCAGGGAAGGGGCACCATCCGGCACCCGCGCCCAGACCTCTGGAATCTCCATGTCTGGCCCCTGGATGGGACGTGGAAGACCTGCGACGGTAGACACGATCACTCAGGCTAGGGCTCCCCCTGCGAGGTGCCTGTATGCCTTTAAGTGGCGTCTGTTCGCTAAGTGGTATTCTTCCCGTCGGGAAGACCCCCAGAGATGCGCAGTCAGATCAGTGCTTTCCTTCCTGCAAGAGAGGTTGGAAGGGAGGCTGTCCCCTTCCACCTTGAAGCTGTACATTGCTGCCATAGCAGCACACCATGACGCAGTCGACGGTAAGTCCTTAGGGAAGCAAGACCTGATCATTAGGTTCCTAAGAGGCGCCAGGGGGCTGAATCCCTCCAGGCCATGCCTCGTTCCCTCATCGGACCTCTGTAGTTCTTCAGGGTCTACAGAGAGCCCCCTTTGAGCTTTGCAGTCAGCCGAGCTTAAGGCACTCTCCTTGAAGACTGCCCTCCTGACTGCACTCACTTCCATCAAGAGGGTAGGTGACCTGCAAGTGTTCTCTGTCAGCGAACCGTGCCTGGAGTTCGGTCCAGGTTACTCTCACGTGATCCTGAGACCCTGACCGGGCTATGTGCCCAAGGTTCCCACCACCCCTTTAGGGACTAGGTGGTGAACCTGCAAGTGCTGCCCCAGGAGGAGGCAGACCCAGCCCTGTCGTCGCTGTGTCCGGTGCGTGCTTTACGCATCTATTTGGATCGCACGCAGAGCTTTAGAATCTCTGAGCAGCTCTTTGTCTGCTTTTGGTGCACAGCGGAAAGGAAGCGCTGTCTCCAAGCAGAGGATCGCCCACTGGCTCGTTGATGCCATAAATATGGCATATCTTGCCCAAAACATGCCGCCCCCGGTAGGACTACAAGCCCATTCTACCTGTGGTGTAGCAGCTTCTTGGGCCTTGGCCAGAGGTGCCTCTCTAACAGACATTTGCAGAGCAGCGGGCTGGGCAACACCCAACACCTTTGCAAGGTTCTACAACCTCTGGGTGGAACCGGTTTCGTCCCAGGTTGTGGCACGCAACACAAGCGGATAAGCCCGGGATAGCTGGCCGGGTGTAACGCTTGCACATAACGCCTTCCACCTCCTTTTGAGCTGAAGACATGCGCCGTTAATTCCCAGTAGTGTTCACAAAATGTGTTCCCTGGTTGACTTCCTCCGAGCCCTGTGGCAGTTGAGTTTTCGGAGAGACTCGCTGCCGGCCCAGTACACGTGCTAACTAAGAGCCCGGTTCTGGGGTAGGTGCTCCGCATGTGGCGGTTCCCTGTAAGGCTAACCCCATGCGATCTATATCTTCCGCTAATTCGTTTCCCTGCTGGCAAACTGCGTCTTCCTTGGGCAGAGCCCCTCTGCCCCAGTCTCCATGTTTGTAGTAACTTCTCCCCCATTAGGCAGGATCTACCTTGAAGGCTCTCCACATGGTTGGAAATACCATGTGACGTATTCTTCTACTTAAATATCCCCCCCTCTCTTGGGGCGAGGTGTGGTCTCCGCAGTGTCCTCCCCTTGGGAGGGACACCCCCCGACTAGACCTGGTGGCCCAGTCAGATAATCCCCCTTCTTTTTTAGGGAGTGGAAAAAGAGAAAGGGAAAAGAGGCCACGACTGGGTTAAGCCTGTCTCTATCTTTGGGTAGTCGACTTGTCCCCAAAAAGGGACGTTTGACACTCATAACTGTGTGGGGGAGGTTACGTGTCAACCTGGTGTGCTGGCTATGTGGCACACAGCAAGTCTGCCCACCACACACCGCCAGTTCACGTAACACAGTTCAGCCTTGTGGCGTTTTGTATAGGGACCCCTAGTGTCACTACATCGACACCAACGTCGAGTGAGTGACAGATAGGGAACGTCATGGTTACTGGTGTAACCTCCGTTCCCTGATGGAGGGAACGAGACGTTGGTCCCTCCTGCCACAACGCTGAACTACCCGCTGAAATGGCTGGACCTTATATCGGCTCCTCAGCGTAAAACCTGAATGAGCGGTTGCATACCAGCTCCTTTTATACCTATATGTCCGTGGGAGTGGCATGCAAATACCACTCGCCAATTTTCATTGGCCTTTTATCAAAGACCAGAGGTGTCTCGGGCTCCCAAGAGTGACCCCTAGTGTCACTACATCGACACCAACATCTCGTTCCCTCCATCAGGGAACGGAGGTTACACCAGTAACCATGACGTTTTAATGACTTGGAGATGAACTGCAAGGCGGAGTCATGACGAGCTATTTTCATATTGATATGTTATTCACTTAAATATGTATGAAAAATATACAGTATTTCTTACTCTGAGGACGATAACAACACTCTTAATTATATTTTAATATGATTGTTAAAGCATTTTATCTACTACACAATACACTTTAAATGTTTGTATTGTACTACACATATAATTTTAACAGGTGAAACTCATGAAATGGCTGATATGAGTCCATTTGAAGACACTCTATTTTTATATTACAATCCACAGCCTTAGTGGACAATGCAAGTAAACCGTCATACTACAATAGTAGGTATATGTGCTGCAAACAGTAAAAGGCTGTACTATAAGAATGCAAGAATTACTGTACTATGAAATCTATAGACCACTTGAGAGCAGCATAAATTCAGCTTATTATTAGTAAGCACATTTCATACAACCTTTTAAGTCGGGGCACAACCTGAATAATCGGTTAAGAGCTAATGATTCATCGTTGCAATAATCGCAGAATAGTCGAATAATCATTTTAATAATCGTTAGATTAATCGATTATCAAAATAATCATTAGTTGCTGCCCTACAGTATAGCAAGTAAATAACTTCACCAAACTGTAAAAAAGCAGTTAAATCCATTAGGAGAGTGATTTCACTCCGCTGCTGTCTTGACACCTGAAACTACGACTGGATTAACTGAACAGCTGTTGCACTTGCTTCCCGCGACACAGCCGGACCTTATTTCTCTGTTTACAGATATGACGTTAACACACAAGGACAAATGACATATGCCTGCAATTTCACACCAAATCCGAACCAACAGCTCAAATTCCCTCAAAATAAAAATCATTATTGTATGCTTACTGAATCGGGGTAAGACAAGGACATGGTTTTGAATATGGATTTTTTATGTACTCACTCAATAATTAACAGTTGTTAATTGTAACCAAAAATATCTTACATAGTGCAGCTTTAAGTTTAGATCATGCTATGGGCCACACGAGGCCCCTGATAGAGGGTAAAAGCTAAGTGATATCTGAACACCGCCCTGTACAGTCACCACAGTAAAGATTACCATTAATATTGATTCAAAAGTACAATGATATTGATTATTACCTGTGTTGCAGACAGTGTAGATAATGAGGGACAAAAGCTGGTAACCTACTTCCATTTTCAAAAAGCGAAAAGACAAAAACGGCTCTGCTGTTGTGACACTTTTTATTAAGAGGAAGAATTTTGATTTATGTGATGCTAGATTTCACATGTAAGCCAGGAAGGAAATGGAAACCAATCTCATTTCTCCATGTCATCATTATTCTGAAACATAAATGTTGCCACAAAGGATAAAATACATTAACATTGCTGATTAGTGCAGTTTTCATGTTAAAGATTGATCCCCAAGCTGAATTTATGAAAATGATCTTAAGAAAGGAAGAAAGCACTTTTGCTTGGCAGATCACCTTTTTTACTAACCCATAGTAGTACACACTGTGTACATGTGTGTGTGTGTTTACCTAGGCAATGTGCATAACCCCCCCCCAAAAAAATTTTTTATTCTGAAAGCCAGTCCTTTAAAAAGTTGCAGAATCAGAATTTGTCTGTATACTTAGTTTCACAGCTCAAGGGACTTGACTGACTCAATATTGCCCTGTTTTGATATTTTTTATTTTTAGGTATAATGTGTAATAAAAGGAGAAAGTGAGTAGTCAAACACTTTAAATCAACTATACCAGCATGCACCAGAAGTCACACCTCAGCCCTGCCACTTCCTTCCTCTCACTTGCTACATACACTGCAATAAACCGCTCATGGATTCCATATTTACACCCTCTAAAAACTGTTATACTTAATTTTTTTTCCTGATTAACATTTTTTATTGATTCAAATAGATAACAAAAAACAGCAAAACATATATATACAGAATCAACATTTAACCCCACTATTACCCCTCCCAATCCCAACCCCACCCTGACCCTCAACAACATCTCTGTGGTCACACGTTTATAGACACACACAAAAAAATTTATATATAATAATCACACACATTTCAAACTAAACTTCTCTGTCCACAGCCCCTCCCCGAGAGCCCTCCAAAAACACCAAATAGCTGCCCCATTTCCCATCAAATGAAACCCAATTCCCCAGCCTTCTACATAACAGTTCCTCGAAAGCCGCCATTCTCCCCATCTCCATGCTCCATTCATGGAATGAGGGCGCTCCAGCCAACTCCCATCCCCTTACAACAATTTGTCTGCTGATCATTACACTGGTTAGGACCCAATTTTTTATGTGTTTGTCTCCTATATTGATGACCGCCCCACAGAATCTGGGGTAAAATGAAATTTGAGTGCCCAATACATCACACATAAAACTCTGAACCTTCCTCCAAAATTCTTGGATCTTAACACACACAAAAAAACATGGGTTGTGTCTCCATCTTCTGATTGGCATCACCAGCAGGTGGGTGTGTCTTTAAGACCAAGCCTATACAATCTAGAAGGGGTCCAATAGAATCGTTGTAAAATCTTGAATTGCATAAGGCGAACACTTGCATCCCTAGATGCAGTGGTGGCTTGGTGGTTAAGGCTCTGGGTTACTGACTAGATGGTCAGGGGTTCAAGCCCCAACACCGCCATGATGCCACCATTGGGCCCTTGAGCAAGGCCCTTGACCCCATCTGCTCCAGGGGTGCTGTATCATGGCTGACCCTGTGCTCTGACACCAGCTTGGCTGGGATATGTGAAAAAAAAAAAGAATTTCACTGTATATGTGCAAATGTGTGATAAATAATTATAATTATAGACTTGACTTTTTTTAGAATCCTAGCCCACACTCCCTCCTCCAATACCAAGTTTAGATCTTTCTCCCATAATCTCTTGAGAGAAGCGAAAGCTTCATCCCCCAGACTCTGAATTAGCAGGGAGTAATACACTGATGCCTCATGACCTTTTCCAAAAGCAGTAATCACCACTCCCAGAGTATCTGCCGCTTTAGGGGGGTGTATGCTACTCCCAAAAATAGTACAGAGCAGGTGATGCAGCTGTAAATACCTAAAGAACTGAGATCTGAGAATTCCAAAATATTGAGCCAAATTTTCAAAGGAACTCAACACTCCACTCTCCTAGATCACCGAGTGTAGTAACCCCCCTCACAAATAGGGATGCACCGATACCACTTTTTCTCTTCCAATCTGATTCCGATATCGGAAATCTCAATATTGGCCAATACCGATCCCAAGCCGATACCAGTGTTGTTGTTTTGCATAATCAGTTTAAAATATCTTTAGATTATTGTGTGGAACTAATTGGGAGTATTCTTTAATAGGTAAAGAATCTCAGACCTCTAACTACACATTATTTCAATATAAATGACACTTTGTTATTAACTAGTGTGCTGCATAATGTAGCAGCAAAATTAACAGTAATTCCATTCTTCAGTAGAAAAGAAACCAGTGTTTTATTTTTGCCTTTTTTTTTTCTCACTCTCTTTTTTTTCTCAAAAATATTTCAACTTGCATCTGGACTTTAAAGGATTCAGATCTCTTTTTTGTTCAATATAGTTGTAAGAAATCAGTCCACTTTTCATTCACACAGTTATTTTTGGAATCCATTCAACTTAAATGTTGTTATAAATTGTAAACAAATACTAATGATGACAATAATAATAATAATAAATTGTTATTAATATTATTATTATTGACTTTTAATTATAATTTTAAATACAACAGTTATATATTTAAATCGTGCATTTTTTAAACCCTCACACTTTTATTTTGACATTCTAAACTCTCCAGGAAGTCCTGTATGTGTGTGTTTGTAGGCAAGTTCACAGTAGTTTAATTTTCTTCTTGTTCAAATTCTGGTCAAATGCACCTCCGGTGCCGTTCTAAATGCATATTATAAGTGAACTGAACTATTGAGCATCTACATCTGAGATGCTGTTCTTGAGTAGCGCTCAAATATTGCGCACTGCAGTGAAGGCTAAAAATAGACATGAGTGCATCACCAGCCTGTGCCTGAGTATGTGTCAACAGAGCAGAACCATTCACTAACGCACTGGCGCTGTGCATACTATATATTTACTTATTAAACACAGCCTTTTGTGATTCACAGAGCTATCGCACATCTTCAAGTGGCTTTGAAGAAAATGTACGAGTCATATGAACTGCTTTAATGGTGTTTTATGGTTCTTTTATGTCATTTTTGGAGCTTGACAGTAACAAACATGACTAACACACAGTATCGGATTTGGATCAGGCTCGTCGGACCGATACCCGATTCGTCTAAAAGCTTCAGTATCGGAGCCGATACCGATCCAGGTATCAGATCGGTGCATCCCTACTCACAATTGTAGGGCTTTACTGGTTGTTTAGATCAGTGTTTCTGTCAGAAATAATTAATAATTATCTCTTTAGTTATTAATTAATATTAAAATTAAATAACAGATTCTAACTCATTAAAACCTCATACGGGGCTCCAGTAAATGTAGTGCGCTACGTTCAGGAGCGGGTTTGGTTATTAGCAATAATTAATAAATATCAAAGATAATTATCAATTATTAAAATAGAACATTGATGAGAATCAATGTTAGCTTTTTCAATCCTTTAAATCAACAATTATCAAAGATAATCATTAATTATTAACATCGATGAAACATTGATTAAAATTACCACTAGCTTATTGATCCTTCAGATTCAACAATCATCAAATTGTACTGTCCGGTCCCAATCTTTTCAGCTTCCCCGCCCTCACTACCCTCGATGGTGGGGCGGCCAAGGGCTATTCGGCAATCCCCCGGTGGATAAAGGTGCTCGCGGTGCACCTATGCCCGCAGAGCGCCGCCACCTGGCGCGGGTGCCCAAAGCCCCTGTCCAAGGCCTGTAGGTTTACGTCATCTCTGACGGCCAAGGCCTACGGTGCCGCTGGACAAGCCGCCTCCACCCTGCACACCATGGCTCTCCTGCAAGTCCGCCAAGGCGCTAAAGGAACTGCATGAGGGTAGTTCTGCCCCGGGATTGATGCAGGAACTGTGCTCTCCGAGCGACGGAGGTCACGGCGTGGTCTCTCAGGCGGACGATGGCCACACTAGTGGTCCAGGAGTGCCACCATTGGCTCAACCTGGTTGAGATGGGCGAGGCCAACATGACACGGTTCCTTGCTGCCCCCATTTCCCAGGCGGGCCTATTTGGCGACACCGTCGAGGACTTTGCCCAGCAGTTCTCGATGGTGGAGCAGTAGACAGATGCTAGCCGGCATATCCTGCCCCGGCGCAGCTCAAGATCCCGCACCCTGTCTACTCATCGCCATGGGCGTCCCCCTGCGGTGACTGCACCGGCTCCACCGCAGCCCGCCCCTTCGGCCCGGCCCCGGCGTGGAGCCCACTGCAGGAAGCAGACGCCACCCGTCTCATGGCTGCCCAGAACCCGTGAAAGGCTTCAAAGCGCCCTTGAGACGGGTGACCCAGGGACAACGAAACCCGCTGCTCTGGAGCTGGTAAGCAGATCTCTCCATCTTGTTACCTTTTGCATTAATTGCGCTGCATGCCCAAGTGGCTGCAGTACTCAAGAGCTCAGCAAGAGTGGTTTCCTTGTCCCTGGGTCACGTATCCGGTGTGCACGGCCGTCATCACGACCACCGTCCACCACTCTATTTGGCAGGTTTGGCACTCCAGCGGCGGTCTCCCGCCCCTGAGCACCCAGCTGTGGCACAAATCCGCCCCCGATGTGACAGTCTCCACGGGTCATGAGGACAGGCCTCTTCCTCCCCCGTCCCAGGCTGTTCCGGGGGTGGTCACAAGGAGCCAGGTAAGTGCTTCGATGTCCTTAGACTCAGCATGGCCACGACGTGGTGTGGCACCTCGAGCTCCGCCCCGCCGCGAGGCCCCACCTGCTGGTACGTCTGATGACGTTGTCCCTTTGGTCCCCCTTGCACGGAACTTGGACGCATGGCTTGCGCTTCCCAATCCATCGCGAGGGCTGGTCCTGACAGTCCGACTCAGCTATGTGATTCACTTTGCTGGGTGTCCGCCCAGGTTCAGCGGTGTCCACTTCACCTTGGTGAAGGACGAAAACGCTACTACCTTGCGCAGAGATCGCTACCCTCCTCCCGGTTCAGAGCATCTCTTTTCTCGGTTTGGAGTTGGACTCAGTCTCCTTGATGGCGCCTTATGAATGAGCGCGCCCAGTCGGTGCTGGCCTGTTTGAAGGCGTTCAAACAGAGAACAGCTGTTCCACTGAAACTTTTTCAGAGGCTCCCGGGGCATATGGCATCCTCGGCGGTGGACACCCCGCTCGGGTTGATGCATATGAGGCCGCTTCAGCACTGGCTCCAGACTCAATTCCCAAGATGGGCATGGCACCACGGGACACATCGCGTGGCCATCACGCCGGTCTGTCACCACCTTTTCAGCCCTTGGACCGACCTATCGTTTCTACGAGCAGGTGTTCCTTTAGAACTGGTCTCGAGGCGCGTCGTGGTCACGACAGATGCCTCCAAAACGGGCTGGGGCGCTGTTTGCAATGGGCACGCAGCCGCCGGCCTTCGGACGGGTCTTGGCACATCAACTGCCTCGAGTTGTTGGCAATTCTGCTCGCCCTGCGGAGGTTACGGCCGTTGATCCAGGGCAAGCACATGTTAGTTCAGACAAACAACATGACGATGGTAGCATGTCAACCGCCAAGGCAGTCTGCGCTATCGTTGTATGTCACAACTCGCCCGCCGTCTCCTCCTGTGGAGTCAGCAGCACTTCAAGTTGCTGCAAGCCACTCACATCCTGGGCAACCTCAACATTACAGCGGACGCGCTGTCACGACAGGTTACCCTCAGGGGAGAGTGGAGACTCCACCCTCAGGTGGTCCAGCTGATTTGGAGTCGATTCGACAGGCACAGGTGCACCTGTTCGCCTCCCAAGAATCCTCCCCATTGCCCGCTCTGGTACACACTGACCGAGGCCCCCCTCGGCATAGACGCGCTGGCACACAGCCGGCCTCCTGGCATGCGTAAATATGCGTTTCCCCCAGTGAGCCTGCTTGCACAGACCCTGTACAAGGTCAGGGAGGATGAGGAGCAGGTCATCCTGGTAGCACCCTACTGGCCCACCCAGACGTGGTTCTCGGACCTCACACTCCTCGCGACAGCTCACCCCTAGCAAATTCCCCTGAGGAAGGACCTTCTTTCTCAGGGATGGGGCACCATCTGGCACCCGTGCCCAGACCTCTGGAATCTCCTCTGGTCGACACGATCACTCAGGCTAGGGCCCCCTCTACGAGGCGCCTGTATGCCTTTAAGTGGCATCTGTTCGCTGTGGTGTTCTTCCCGTCTGGAAGACCCCCAGAGATGCGCAGTCAGATCAGTGCTTTCCTTCCTGCAGGAGAGGTTGGAAGGGAGGCTGTCCCCTTCCACCTTGAAGGTGTATGTTGCCGCCATAGCAGCACACCATGACGCAGCCGATGGTAAGTCCTTAGGGAAGCACGACCTGATCATCAGGTTCCTAAGAGGCACCAGGAGGCTGAATCCCTCCAGACCGCACCTCGTTCCCTCATCGGACCTCTCTATAGTTCTTCAGGGTCTACTGAGAGCCCCCTTTGAGCCTTTGCAGTCAGCCGAGCTTAAGGCGCTCTCCTTGAAGACTGCCCTCCTGACTGCGCTAACTTCCATCAAGAGGGTAGGTGACCTGCAAGCGTTCTCTGTCAGCGAAACGTGCCTGGAGTTTGGTCCAGGTTACTCTCACATGATCCTGAGACCCTGACCGGGCTATGTGCCCAAGGTTCCCACCACCCCTTTTAGGGACCAGGTGGTGAACCTGCAAGCGCTGCCCCAGGAGGAGGCAGACCCAGCCCTGTCATCGCTGTGTCCGGTGCGCACTTTACGCATCTATTTGGATTGCACGCAGAGCTTTAGAATCTCTGAGCAGGTCTTTGTCTGCTTTGGTGCACAGCGGAAAGGAAACGCTGTCTCCAAGCAGAGGATCGCCCACTGGCTTATTGACGCCATAACTATGGCATAAGTTGCCTAGGACATGCCGCCCCCGGTAGGGCTACAAGCCCATTCTACCAGGGGTGTAGCGGCTCCCTGGGCCCTGGCCAGGGGTGCCTCTCTAACAGACATTTGCAGAGCAGCAGGCTGGGCAACACCCAACACCTGTGCAAGGTTCTACAACCTCCGGGGGGAACCGGTTTCGTTCCAGGTAGTGTCACGCAACACAAGCGAATAAGCCCGGGATAGCTGGCCGGGTGTATCGCTTGCACATAGCGCTTTCCACCTCCCTTGGAGCTGAAGACGTGCACCATTAATTCCCAGTAGTGTTCACAAACTTTGTTCCCTGGTTGACTTCCTCCGAGCTCTGTGGCAGTCGAGTGTTCAGAGAGTACACGCGCTAACTAAGAGCCCTGTTCTGGGGTACGTGCTCCGCATGTGGCGGTTCTCTGTAAGGCTAACCCCATGGGATTATATATCTTCTGCTAATTCGTTTCCCTCTTGGCAAACTGCATCTTCCTTGGGCAGGATCTACCTTGAAGACTCCCCACATGGTTGGAAAGACCATGTGACATATTTTTCCACTTAAATATCCCCCCCTCTCTTTGGGCGAGGTGTGGTCCCTGCGGTGTCTTCCCTTTGGGAGGGACATCCCCCGACTAGACCTGGCGGCCCAGTCGGATAATCCCCCTTCTTTTTTAGGGAGTGGAAAAAAAAGAAGGGGAAAAGAGGCCACGACTGGGTTAAGCCTGTCTCTATCTTTTGGGTAGTCGACTTGTCCCCAAAAAGGGCCGTTCGACACTCATAAATATGTTGGGGGAGGTTACGTGTCGACCTGGTGTGCTGGCTATGAGGCACACAGTAGTCTGCCCACCACACACCGCCAGTTCACATAACACAGTTCAGCCAGTTGTGGCATTTTGTATAGGGACCCCTAGTGTCACTACATCGACACAATGTCGAGTGAGTGACAGATAGGGAACATCATGGTTACTTGTGTAACCTCCGTTCCCTGATGGAGGGAACGAGACGTTGTGTCCCTCTTGCCACAACGCTGAACTACCCGCTGAAATGGCCGGACCTTATATCGGCTCCTCATCATAAAACCTGAATGAGTGGTTGCATACCAGCTCCTTTTATACCCGTATGTCCGGGGGAGTGGCATGCAAATACCACTCGCCAATTTTCATTGGCCTTTTATCAAAGACCAGAGGTGTCTCGGGCTCCCAAGAGTGACCCCTAGTGTCACTACATCGACACAACGTCTCGTTCCCTCCATCAGGGAACGGAGGTTACACAAGTAACCATGATGTTATTTATGCAGTAATATCAATTAATATTCAATACAATGCAGTCAATAAACTTCCAACTTAAAACTACAAACTAAACAGTAACATGATTAGATATGGGTAACCAAAATTTTCCTATAACACTTGAGAGGAAGGTGTGTGTGTGTGTGTGTGTGTGTGTGTGTGAGAGAGAGAGAGAATGTGTGTGTGTGTGTGTGTGTGTGTGTGTGTGTGTGTGTGTGTGTGTATAAGGAGGGACGCGCACAAAATGGCGGACGTGACTCTCGTGGAGAGTACGTCACGCGAGATTTCCGGCCAGAGAATATGGCCGCGAATGTGGACGGAGAGAAACTGGTCAATGGCGTCTGCCCGTTTACCGCGTGTCTCCGCTTGTACAATAACTTAGGGACAAAGTTGAGCTTTATCATGAAGTTATCGAGAATGTTTGTGAGATGTCGCGTGTGTGTGGTTAGTACGAGAGAGAGAGAGAATAAAGTGATGGCACCAAAGCCGGTTTCGCGATCGTGGGGGAGAAAGCAGCTGTTAGTTTATCACTCAGAGATGCGGTGGACGGCTCGTAAACCGTCCCGCGGTCTTTGATTCTTTAATAGATAAACTCAGTATGCCGGTCTTACCCGCGATGGCGGAAATACACAACAGTCCAATGTGGTTGGACTACAACACAGCAGATCTCATTCGTGATAACAATACATTACAGTAATACCTTGAGTATTATTAACAGCAATGAGCGAACTCAGCAGTCCGTAAACTGTACAAGCATTAACCTTGATACACAAGAATAACACACTATAATATTCTATCTCTGCCCAGACGTAAACCTCTTACTTGAATTGTATGAGGATGCAGACAAATGTGTGTTCATCCGTCTTTTAACTCAGTTTCGGTTCCTCGAGGCTCGGGTGATGACGGGAGGCCGTTTCCTCGCTCTGTCGGCGGGCGGTATGGCTGCTGATTCTCAGTGGGCTGGTGGAGAAATCAGCGACGTCAACTTGATTGAAGATGGAAGAGAAATCTTTAATCTCTTAACTTCTGCAGGCAAACAGATGAAGATGAAATCAAATCCCAGAAGCATCTCAGAGGTATTTCTACTCATGATGACGTTATGGTTGAGGGTCGTTCTGTCGTGTGCCTCATCCAATAGGTGTTGAGAGTTCGATCCTTTAGTGATCAAGGCTTTATGGGGTTTGTAGTCTGTTTTGGACTCCCTTTGTTTGATTTTGGTGCGGTTTTTATCAGTAAGATTTATGACTTTGTATGTGGGCCTCAGTTAGGTTTTACGACTGTGTTAGGCCTGCCTTTGTCTTCTATCTGAATACATGAGGCCCAACACAATCCACTCTGACCAGCAGAAAGGGGACTTATTAATACATAATTTGGGGTTCAGCCATATGCTTGAGGCAACATTAAAATAAATGTCCGAAATAAACACTCTGGATACTTTTGTCCATACCAAGTGCCAAATGCAAAAGAAGTTAAAGGGGTGTAACTTAACTTCTCCAATTAGTTTGATAGAAAGGCTTTGCAATGGCGAAATAGGGGCAAGAACTTCCTATTCAATATAAAACCAGGGAGGGGCTCTCTCAGGTGGAAGCGACAAATGAGCCAACTGTCTGAGACTGAATGCATGACCACATAATATTAATGAAAATCCTAATGTTATCAGAAGAGCTGCGGCCCCGAATAAACCCCACCTGATCTATATGTGTAAGAGATGTCATAACTTTACTTAATCGGTTAGCTAAATTTTTTACAATATTTTTACGTCTAGCTGGATCAGGGAAATTGGACGGTAACTCTTACACTCACTTGGATCTTTGTCCTTTTTAAGAACCAGACTGATCTTGACTTGTGTCATGGCTGGCAGAAGCTTTCCATTCTTTAATGATTCTGTATAAACTTCTAGCAAAAGTGGAGCCAGTTCTGTAGCATAAGATCTAAAAATTCAGTGGCAAAACCATGTGGCCCCAGAGACTTGCCTTTAGGCAAGGCCTTAATTACCTAGTCAAGCTCCTCCAAAGTTACCTCAGAATCAAGGGAATTTTTTTGCTCAGTCATCAGTTTAGAGAGTTCTAATGGTTCCACAAAGTTTCTAATATCTTCATCAGTAGACGAAGACGTGGAACTATAGAGATCAAGATATAATTCTTTAAAAGCATTATTAATATCAATGGCTGAGGTAAATATTTCACCACCAGTAGATTTCACTGAGGGAATGGTTGAAAAGACTCTCTTTGCTTTATATATCTAGCCAAAAGCTTCCCTGCTTTGTCCCCCTACTCAAAATATGTCTTGCCCTGAATAGCCAAAACTCTACCTTCTGCGACAAAATAGTATTATATCTGTATTTCAATCGGGTCAATTCTCTGAGGCTATCAGGCGACATTCGACCTTTCAGCTCTGCCTCGGCACTTTTAATATTCCCTTCTAATTCCACGAGTTCTTGTGCTTTAGATTTTTTGATGAATATGGCATACTGTATGATCTGACCCCTAAGAACCACCTTAAATGCCTCCCAAACCATGCCCATGAGAGGATCCTGAGGACCAGTTGGTCTCCATATAAACACGGATTTTCAGCCTTTAACATTTGTTGGAATTCAGGATTTTGCAAAAGGGATACATTAAAGCGCCAACTATATGATTTATTTTCCTCCGTACATGGCAACACCTCTAAATTCACCAGGGTGTGATCTGAGACTAAGATGTTTCCAATTGAGCAATCAACAACAGAAGGAATGAGGGACTTAGATATAAAAAAAATCTAGTCTAGAATAAATATTATGGACTGATGAAAAAAATGTATAGTCCCTGCCAGATGGGTTCAAAAGTCTCCAAATATCTGTAAGACCAAGATTTTTATACATCCTGTGAAGCGTCACTGTTGCTCTAGGGGGCTTACACACTTTTGCTTCACTATGATCAAGAACTGGGTCCATCAATAGATTAAAGTCTCCTCTCAATAATATATCATGAGGGGTGCCAGTGGCTTGCAACATCCCTTCAAGATCTATAAAAAAGCCCTGATCATCAGTGTTAGGTGCATAAATATTAGCCAAAATAAGACTTTGTCCCTGAATTTCTGCTAAAACAATAATGACTCTTCCTAATTTATCTTTAATCTGATTGAGACATTTGAATTGTAGATGCTTACTTATCAGTGTAATGACTACCCTGCTCTTACTCGAGCCAGCACTAAAGAAAGCATGTCCACCCCATATCTTCCCAAAATTTTCAGCTTCCTGCAGGGAAAGATGCATTTCTTGAAGAAACACTATATCATATTTCTTATGTTTAAGAAGAGAAATAACTTTCCTTCTTTTTATGGGGTGCCCCAACCCATTCACATTCCACATGGAGAGAGACAATCCACTCATACTAACAACTGACATTTTGACATAGATTGATCAAAAAATAGATTGTGTGTCAAAAATAAAATTATAAAGACCACATTCCAACATTAGTGCAACAATCAAACCCCAAACTTCCCCCTGAATCAAACAAAGAGAAAAAAGAAAAATGTGCACTTTAACCCCGCCCACGACAGCACCAACCGGCGTCCATCCTTCTAAACTCAAATAGTCCATGTACGCCTACGAGAGCCCCCTTGACAACTTTGCCGTCGGATTGCTCAAGTCCGGTGATTCTATACAAATTTTGTAAGAAAGAATTACACAACAGAAGATCAGCTATAAAACAAACTCCAGCCAATAGGAGTAATAAACACAAAGAATATATATATATATGTGTGTGTGTGTGTGTGTGTGTGTGTGTGTGTGTATTATTATTTTTTTTATTATTATTATTATTTTTTATTTATTTTTTGGTCAAATTAAACATTTGGTTTTCTGTGATTTATTGAACATTGTTGTTGCAAATTTTGCTTATTTAAACTTGTCACCATAGTAACATTATCTAGATACCTAACAAAGATAAGGTTTCTCACTGGGCCAGTAGAAAAAATTCTTATGGTTCAGCCCTGATAGAGAAACGCTAGTGACAGCAAAGGCAAAATAAAGAGGAAACTCTGCTATGTTGCCTGAAAACAGTGACACCATGTGAGAACCAAATATGGCTCTGCTATAAATGAGTCTATAGTGAAAACATCATCAAAAAAAAAAATAATAATAATTTCTGCCACTCAGTCATTTGGAAATTCACCCAGAGACAAACTTCTCCCTCCTGCTCAGCTGTACCTGTGTGAAACGAATATATGACTAATAAAAGAAGTTCATCACAATGAATGGATGATGAGAAATGGGAATGTCCTCATAACCTTATTTGTATTAAAACAAATGAAAAACTACACAGGAATACAAGGAAACAATATAGCCACAGGCTTTAGCTACACGGTCCCACACATACAGTTAAAAGTTCCTCAAAGTTTTTGTATTCTTTAGCCATACTTAGAAATGTGCTTGGTAGATTACTTCTGAAATTACACAACTTCAGCTATGATTCGTATTGTAATCTTTTAGATTGCACTTTTTAGGTAATCTAATCTGATTTATTTTTGATTACTTCTGGATTAAACATTTCATATTTTGATGAAAATATAATCATTCATTTTAAATGTATTAAGTACCAATTAACACTCCTTTCATTAAACATTAGTAAACGTAAAAACAAATGGAAACTTGCTATTTGTCAGGCGATTAATAAATAAAGGTGCTTAAAGGCACATAAAAATTAATGTTAATCAAGATAAAACACAATGAGAACATGCATGTATTTTTAATAAAAAAAAAATATTCAGGAAATTAGGAATAGGGATTGGACTTTTTATAATCCAGCTTTGAAATCAATTATGAGAGAATGTCTCTAGATATTATGTAGAGATCTATAGTTTGTGCCTCCTCATAATTATTAATGAGAAGGTGTGGTTTTAACCTATGACAGGCACTTTTTTGCCATCCTGAAGCGTGGGCCGAAGCGCATCTGCGTGGTGCAAAAGTTCAAAGTTGCATGTGACAGACACCTCTAAAATGTTTGTTTGCAACATGTGTTTTTACAGAAGAGTGTCTAGAATTATGGACAGATGGACAAGGGCTTGTTTGAAATACATTAGTTTCAATGCAGGTTGCAAATAGAAACGGTTTGGCATGTATTTGTGTAAATGTAATCATGTAATCCAAAATCTTTTTACTATAATCTGATTATGCACATAATAAAATGTTATGTAATCCAATTGCCAGTACTTGCTTTTGTAATCTGATTATGTAATCCAAATAACATGTAATCTGCTTTTACCCATCCCTGGAAATGTCATTACATTAGACAAGTGATCAAGCCAAGTTGGAACTAGGGCTGCTCGATTATGGCAAAAATCATAATCACGATTATTTTGGTAAATATTGAGATCACAATTATTTAACACGATTACTCATTGACTTTAGAAACATCATGCATTTACTGAACTAAAAAAATAAAAAATAAAAAACGTTTTAAAAGTGGATTTCCTTGAACTTGAAATGTAAACTTCACTGGGTAGGGGAGGAGGCTATTGTCATTTTGACAATTGACGCTATTGGCACTTCTATGGAATGAGATCTACTTTTTCATCATGCTATTGCAGCAAGATCTACCATGTACAATGTAGGCTATACCTTATCACAATACCAAAATTTCAGTACTCGGTAGTGAAATTTGACGATTCTCAATACTAGCTTCAAAACCACAACAAATAATGACACTAACTAATATGTTAATTATGGAAGAATTGTTCTTAAGTAGTTATTCAAGACTAGTACACAGTCAATAATAAATAACAAAGTAAATGTATGTTGTTTTAAAGGAGTTTTAGATATTATTTTGGAAAACAAGCCAAAAAAGACTAATCAAAAACGTATTTTGTTCCAGTGTATAATGGGCTAAGATTCTCTCACCTTTATTTCCACTTCGATCCATCTTTAACTCACAAAAAACAAACTTTCTCTTCTTACTAGAGCTGCATATCACTGATTTTCTTCATGATAAGATACATTCAGTGAACATGACACATACAGTGGTGTGAAAAAGTGTTTGCCCCCTTCCTGATTTCTTATTTTTTTGCATGTTTGTCACACTTAAATGTTTCAGATCATCAAACAAGTTTAAATATTAGTCAAAGATAACACAAGTAAACACAAAATGCAGTTTTTAAATGAAGGTTGTTATTATTAAGGGAAAACACAATCAAAACCTACATGGCCCTGTGTGAAAAAGTGATTGCCCCCTAAACCTAATAACTGGTTGGGCCACCCTTAGCAGCAACAACTCAACAATCAAGCGTTTGCGATAACTTGCAATGAGTCTTTTACAGCGCTGTGGAGGAATTTTGGCCCACTCATCTTTGCAGAATTGTTGTAATTCAGCCACATTGGAGGGTTTTCGAGCATGAACTGCCTTTTTAAGGTCATGCCACAGCATCTCAATAGGATTCAGGTCAGGACTTTGACTAGGCCACTTCAAAGTCTTCATTTT
Organism: Myxocyprinus asiaticus; assembly: GCF_019703515.2. Taxonomy (NCBI): domain Eukaryota; kingdom Metazoa; phylum Chordata; class Actinopteri; order Cypriniformes; family Catostomidae; genus Myxocyprinus; species Myxocyprinus asiaticus. The sequence goes on along the minus strand of NC_059349.1, from coordinate 48,550,351 downwards.
GTTTTTCTTCAGCCATTCAGAGGTGCTGGTGTGTTTTGGATCATTGTCCTGCTGCAGAACCCAAGTTCGCTTCAGCTTGAGGTCACGAACAGATGGCCGGACATTCTCCTTCAGGATTTTTTGGTAGACAGCAGAATTCATGGTTCCATTTATCACAGCAAGTCTTCCAGGTCCTGAAGCAGCAAAACAGCCCCAGACCATCACACTACCACCACCATATTTTACTGCTGGTATGATGTTCTCTTTCTGAAATGCGGTGTTACTTTTACGCCAGATGTAATGGGACACACACCTTCCAAAAAGTTCAACTTTTGTCTCGTCAGTCCACAGAGTATTTTCCCAAAAGTCTTGGGGATCATCAAGATGTTTTCTGGCAAAAATGAGACGAGCCTTAATGTTCTTTTTGCTCAGCAGTGGTTTTCGTCTTGGAACTCTGCCATGCAGGCCATTTTTGCCCAGTTTCTTTCTTATGGTGGAGTCATGAACACTGACCTTAACTGAGGCAAGTGAGGCCTGCAGTTCTTTGGATGTTGTTGTGGGGTCTTTTGTGACCTCTTGGAGAGTCGTCGCTGTGCTCTTGGGGTAATTTTGGTCGGCCGGCCACTCCTGGGAAGGTTCACCACTGTTCCATGTTTTCGCCATTTGTGGATAATGGCTCTCACTGTGGTTCTCTGGAGTCCCAAAGCTTTAGAAATGGCTTTATAACCTTTTCCAGACTGATAGATCTCAATTACTTTCTTTCTCATTTGTTCCGAATTTCTTTGGATCTCGGCATGATGTCTAGCTTTTGAAGATCTTTTGGTCTACTTCACTTTGTCAGGCAGGTCCTATTTAAGTGATTTCTTGATTGAGAACAGGTGTGGCAGTAATCAGGCCTGGGTGTGGCTAGAGAAATTGAACTCAGGAGTGATAAACCACAGTTATGTTTTAACAGGTGGGGCAAACACTTTTTCACACAGGGCCATGTAGGTTTGGATTTTGTTTTCCCTTAATAATAACAACCTTCATTTAAAAACTGCATTTTGTGTTTACTTGTGTTATCTTTGACTAATATTTAAACTTGTTTGATGATCTGAAACATTTAAGTGTGACAAACATGCAAAAAAAATAAGAAATCAGGAAGGGGGCAAACACTTTTTCACACCACTGTATATTATGATTCACTACGTCTCGAGCATGATGTTATAATCTAGCTGCAGCAAATGCGCACAAGTGACGAGCGTCCCTGTGACAGATTGTTCATCAGCCGGGAGAAGATTACATCTCTTCCCCGTTCACTTCACGCCAATCATAGACGCGACGCTGACTGAAACAGAGAAATGCCAGTTTCTGAGTTTATTTTTATAACCTGCTTCCTTATTATTTAAACTTTAATAATGGATGCTTTAAAGATATAACGCTGGGATGTTTCATTGCAAAATGGAATGTGGCACAATAATCATTTTATCTCGATTATTTTGTTTTCACAATCGCTGGAAGCCAAAATCATAATTGAAAATAACATTTGATTAATCGCCCAGCCCAAGTTGCAACTGCAAACAAATGATGCTAGAACTTTTCTCAGAACTAACTTCACTTTTGTTGGTTAGTTTTGCAAAGATTTTCAAGCATTTATTCATTTTAGAGGATCTATGAAGTCAGTTCCCTTTAAAGGACAGGACAGGCTTTCAATCAATGACAAAACCTTTTAAATGTTCGCGCCAAACGTCTCGGTTACTTACATAACCTTGGTTCCCTGAGACGAAGCGAATGAGACATTGCATGCTAATGCATATGGGGAGTGTCCTTCAACACAACCTAGTTGAAACCTCTCTACAATAACGCCAATATTCTAATATTGGCTATGGTGTTTGTGCCCCGCCATTTTAGGCACGAAGCAGTCCGCCATAAAAACAGGTGCACAAACACCATTCCTCAGAATTTTCTGACTGAGGGACAAGGAACACATCGCTCACACCTCAGAAGAACTCTTGTAGTCTTGAAGTGCGGCCTGCATTAGCATGTCTCATTCCCTTTGTATCAGGGAACCGAGGTTACGTACGTAACAGAGATGTTCCCTTACGACTCAGTACAACAGTGACATTGCGTGCTAACACATATGGGAAACAGAATCCCATCACGGTGCACTAAATGACATAACCTTCCAGAGAGGAACATGACTCCTCTTCAGTGGTGCATGCACGCTCTTCGGCAATGCTGGGGGAAGGGGCGGCATTGTCATCCACTGACCACTCGCCTGATGCAGCAAGAGAAATAACATCATCTTCCCCAGCGTCATAACCGCCGAACGTGATGAGGCGGCGCGCTCCTAGAGAGGGCCGAAGCTCGTCACGCACATACTGTATCGGCATAGACGCAGTACATGGAGATTGAAGGGCTCACGGGGCATGTGCTGGCATGAGGTCCAACTCAAATTCATCCTGCTTGACCTCGCGGCCCCGCCGTGCCTCCCCATCCCTTGGGTGTCACAGAAGAGGCAGGTAGGCTGAATCGTCCCTCAGAACGAGGGAGATTCACGAGCGAAGCGTCTTGAGAATCATGCCCTCACAGTGAGGACTGCAGTCTGTCTCTATGAGAGCTGTCTCTGCGTGGGTGCGGCCCAGACAGTGAATGCAGCTCCTTTGCTTATCTGATGGCGGAATGTGTCCCTCGCATAAGAAAACAGTTATGGAATTACATCTTTAAAAAGACGAGAACACGTAAGCGGCTCTTTTAGTTATATATATATATATATATATAGTGACATCCCATTCTTAATCCATAGGGTTTAATATGACGTCGGCCCACCCTTTGCAGCTATAACAGCTTCAACTATTCTGGGAAGGCTTTCCACAAGGTTTAGGAGTGTGTTTATGGGAATTTTTGACCATTCTTCCAGAAACGCATTTGTGAGGTTAGACACTGATGTTGGACGAGAAGGCCTGGCTCACAGTCTTCACTCAAATTCATCCCAAAGGTGCTCTATCGGGTTGAGGTCACTACTCTGTGCAGGCCAGTCAAGTTCTTCCACACCAAACTCGCTCATCCATGTCTTTATGGACCTGGCTTTGTGCACTGGTGCGCAGTCATGTTGGAACAGGAAGGGGCCATCCCCAAACTGTTCCCACAAAGTTGGGAGCATGGAATTGTCCAAAATCTCTTGGTATGCTGAAGCATTCAGAGTTCCTTTCACTGGAACTAAGGGGCCAAGCCCAGCTCCTGAATAACAACCCCACACCATAATCCCTCCTCCACCAAACTTCACAGTTGGCACAATGCAGTCAGACAAGTACCGTTCTCCTGGCAACCGCCAAACCCAGACTCGTCCATCAGATTGCCAGATGGAGAAGCATGATTCGTCACTCCAGAGAACGCGTCTCCACTGCTCTAGAGTCCAGTGGCGGTGTGCTTTACACCACTGCATCCGACGCTTTGCATTGCACTTGGTGATGTATGGCTTGGATGCAGCTGCTCGGCCATGGAAACCCATTCCATGAAGCTCTCTACGCACTGTTCTTGAGCTAATCTGAAGGCCACATGAACTTTGGAGGTCTGTAGCGACTGACTCTGCAGAAAGTTGGCGACCTCTGCGCACTATGCGCCTCAGCATCCGCTGACCCCGCTCTGTCATTTTACGTGGCCTACCACTTCGTGGCTGAGTTGCTGTCATTCCCAGTCGCTTCCACTTTGTTATAATACCACTGACAGTTGACTGTGGAATATTTAGTAGCGAGGAAATTTCACGACTGGACTTGTTGCACAGGTGGCATCCTATCACAGTACCACACTGGAATTCACTGAGCTCCTGAGAGCGGCCCATTCTTTCACAAATGTTTGTAGAAGCAGTCTGCATGCCTAGGTGCTTCATTTTATACACCTGTGGCCATGGAAGTGATTGGAACACCTGAATTCAATTATTTGGATGGGTGAGCGAATACTTTTGGCAATATAGTGTATATATATATATATATATATATATACACACACATGTATATATACACTACCGAAACACTTGACTGAAATGTTTCTTATGATCTTAAAAATCTTTTGATCTAAAGGTGTATGTTTAAATGGTTGAAATTAGTTTTGTAGACAAAAATATAATTGTGCCACGATTTCAATTAATATTTAAAATTTTAATTAAAATTTTATAAAAAAAAAAAAAAAAAAAAAATTTTGAAACTGATGACTTGGACCAAATAATAAAGAAAAGCCAATAAGCGCCCAACATAGATTTTTAAACAATACTGTTTAAAAAGCATCCTAGGGTGATACCTCAAGAAGTTGGTTGAGAACATGTCAAGAGTACATGCCTGCAAATTCTAGTCAAAGGGTCACTACTTTGAAGATGCTAAAATATAACACAGTTTTGATTTATTTAGGATTTTGTCACAACATAATGCAAATCCACAGAACATTGATGAGAATCAATGTTAGCTTTTTTAATCCTTTAAATCAACAATTATCAAAGATAATCGTTAATTGTTAACATCGATGAAACATTAATTAAAATTAACACTAGCTTATTGATCATTCAAATTCAACAATCATCAAAGATAATTATCAATTATCAAAAATCAATAGAATATTAATAAGGATTAACATTGACGGGGCACCACCCTGGAATCAGGGACTAATAACCAGATAGTAAAACAGTCTCAATATTAGATTGTTTTCTTAGGAAAATCGACATCCGAAGAATATCGATTTTCGGGAAAAAAAACAATGAATGAAGGTTTGAATCCGAGCACTGACATCCCGTCAGCATGACACAGGCATATGCAAAACAAAACACTTCTCTTTGTAATATAAACAAAGTTTATTTATGCAGTAATATCAATTAATAATTAATACAATGCAGTCAATAAACTTCTGACTTACAACTACAAACTAAACAGTGATATGATTAGATATGGAAACTAAAATAGTCCTATAACACATAAGGTGTGTGTGTAACAGTGTGTGTGTGTGTGTAAGGAGGGACGCGCACAAAACGGCGGACGTGACTCTCGTGGAGAGTATGTCATGCGAGACTTCCGGCCAGGGAATATGACCGCGAATGGGGGCGGCGAGAAACCAGTCAATGGTGTCTACCAGTTACCGCGTGTATCCGCTTGTATGATAGCTTAGGGACAAAGCTGGGCTTTAGCATTAAGCTATCTAGGAGCCAAAAATGTGTGCCAGAATGTTTGTGAGGGGTTGCATGCGTGTGTGTGTGTGTGTGGTTAGTACGAGAGAGAGAGAGAAGTGACGGTTAGTTGTTAGTTCATCGCTCAGAGATGCAGTGGACGGCTCGTAAACAGTCCCGCGTTATTTGACTCTTTAATGGATGAACTCTGTTTACCTGTCTCACCCGCGATGGCGAAATTGCACAACATTCCAATTTGGTTGGACCACAATACAGCAAAACAAATTTGTGATAATTAATACCCTGAGTATTAATAATGAGCGGACATGGCGGTCTGTAAACTGTACAAGCAAAAACCTTGAAACACAAGAATAACACACTATAATATTCTATCTCTGCCCAGACGTAAAAGCATGAGGACAGAATGTGTGTTCATCCATCCTTTAATTCCGACCCGGTTCTTCGAGGCTCGGGTGATGACGGGAGGCCGTTTCCTCGCTCTGTCGGCGGGCTGTTGATTCTTGGCGGGCTGGCGGAGAACTCAGAAATGTCGACTTGATTGAAGATGGAAGAGAAATCTTTAATCTCTTCACTTCTGCAGGCAAACGGATAAAGTTGCGGATTACTCGGCGGTCTCCTTCGGATCCGTTAGAGTGTTCGGTTGAACACAGAGTAATCTCAACTCGTCCAGCGAGATGGAGATTGTATGGCCACAGTTTCAAATCGGACGTTACTTCCTTGTGCCACGAGGTTGCACCTGAGAGCAGCGATGAGTTGCGTCTTCATACTGCAAGCAAAGTTGCTGGAAGCAAATCCCGGAAGCATTTCAGAGGTATTTCAACTCCTGATGATGTCATGGTTTGAGGTGCGTTCTGTTGTGTGCCTCATCCAATAGGAGTTGAGAGTTCGATCCTTTAGTGAGCAAGGCTTCATGGGATTTGTAGTCTGTTTTGGACTCCCTTTGTTTGATTTTGGCGTGATTTTTATCAGTATAATTTGCGACTTGGAATGTGGGGGCTTGAGTTAGGTTTTTATGACTGTGTTAGGCTTGCCTTTGTCTTCTATCTGAATACATGAGGCCCAACAGTTTTAATGACTTTACTATTATTCTAAAATGTTGTAAGGCTGGCACCAGAATGTCTACAACCAAAAGGCGCCATTTCCTGTAAAAGTCAAAGAACTCTGTAAGAATCAACGTCATAGAACTCTCTCACAAAAGTTGAAATCTACACCTGAATATCACCACAGTGTGATAAATTGCAAATCACCTTACTGCCCCCCTTCTCTCTCCCCCCTTCTCCCCTTCATCAGCTCTGGACCAACACAAAAGACACAAGATTTATATGTAAAAATATAACAAATACCATGAAAACAAAGAATGCAACTATATGTGTTTGATATCATTTAAGAGGTCTCTGTGTAACTGGTATAATGGTCTCTTTCCCATGTTGATAAAACTAATGGTAACAAAGTTATAAGGTCTTTGCCAAATACTGCATAATTCTGGAGGTGTCTCCCCCCTCCTTGACCTACAGTTGAAATGATCTCCTGTATGTTAACAAGGTTAAACCCCAGGAAGTCAAGAACCCATTCACCCCCAAATCCTCATTGTTCAAAGGATAATACCATTTGGTACACAATGTTTATTCTGTCCGCTGCATGTAGTTTTGTCAGGTATGTTTCTTTGACTTGTCTTTTATTTTTAGTAATGCTTGTTGATTCTGATCATGTGAAATTGGCTTTGATTTGAATTTCTGCAACAATGTTTTATATCCTACCTGACAAATAAATTGTTATTATTTGAATTATTCCGAATTCCTCTGAAATCATTACTGGAGCTTTAATATAGGAGGAAGCCATTTAAAGACTCTCAGTTTGAATTTAAACCACTCAGGACAACCAGGTAGGACAACCACCTAGGACAAACAGGTAGGACAACCACCTTGGACAGCCGGGTAGGATTTGAATTTCAATAGACCAGGGTAGACCATACTGGAGCTTTAATATAGGAGAAACCACTCAGGACAACCGGGTAGAAGAAAGCCATTTAAAGACTCTCAGTCACTGCTCACCGCCCGTCTTAGCAAGTTGTATGTACGTGACTAAGCGGCAATATCGTCTGGTTATGAGACAAGCCAAACCAGACGATATTATTTAACCCTACAACCGCTGACTAAGAACGGAACTGGCTATCCATTTTCGGGAGGTTTACATAATTTAATAACGGCCGGCGTTAGTCTCCAAATATCAAAAGGACAATGAATAGAAGAGGATTTAGAGTAATCAGTAACCTAAAAATGTTAAATTAAAAGAATGATCAGAAATTAATTAGAGCTTAAATATAAATTAGAGGTCAACTTAAAATTGGAGTCAGATTAATATAAAATTGGAGTCAGATCAAATGAATAATGGATTCAAATGTGTGAATTAACAATAATTGATTTACTTCAGCGCTCAGAAAAGACAGAACAACGCAGAGACCTTCAAGGGCAATTTATTGAAGTTCTACTCCGGAACGGACAGAAGTTTATAGCCTTCTTTTTTACAATGTGAAAAAAAAAAAAACAATTATAATAAAGAATGAAAACTTTTGACCAGTAGTGTGTGTGTGTATATATATATATATATATATATATATATATATATATATATATATATATATACATACACACAAATACATATACACAATAGCTTATAAAGATACAAAACTCCTGCTGAAGCGCTGCGGGGAATCAGGAAGCTGAAACGGCCCCTTCACCAGCAAAGCGTCAATGCGGAGCAAAGGTTCACCGGAACACTGCAGGGGAGAGGAGAGTCTTCTTGTTACGGTGAAGATCCCGCCTGCTGACTCGTGTATGTCGACGGTTAAGTAGTAGAGGGCTTCTAGATGAGAGATGAGTCACTGTGGTGAAAGAAGAAAATTCTGAGGAATTGTGTTTGCGTGCCTGCTTTTATAGCAGACAGCTTTGCACCTAAACAGGCGGGGCTCAAACACTATAGCCAATATTAGAATATTGGCATTATTGTAGAGAGGTTTCAACTAGGTCATGTAGAAAGACACTTCCCATATGCATTAGCAGAGCGCAGTGTCAAGTGTATGTAAGTCGTAAGTGAACTATTGCTCTTCCGTTCACATGATTGACAACTGGAGCGTGAACAGACAGCATTTCTGCGCATGCACAGTGAGGAATGCGTGTGAGAGATGTGCGGGCACAAGGGAATCGTATGGGGAAGAAAGTGGCTATGTCCGAAATTGTTCACTCATTCACTATTTCCTATATAGTGAATGGCAATGTGTGCACTATATCTCATCAGTGAGTGAACGAAATGAGTGAGTGAATTCGGACGCTGACGTATACACAGAGCATTGGAGCTCTGGGGCTGTTGCAGAAACAATGTCACATATGAACTTTTAAAATACTTGGGCCTTACTAGTTATTCTTATTAAAGCTATATGTAATATTTTTACTGTACTAAATCATAAAATTACCATAATATGTCATTAGAGAATTAGGAAACATGCTAAGTTGAAATAATGGCTTCTCCAATAACAATGCTACAGCCAGTATATTCAACTTTGAAGTTTCCATTCCGGGCCGGAATTTCTGTTTATGTTTTGGCCTGTGTGATCTCGCCCACTGCCCACTTTCCAATAGTATTTCGACACCGCCGTGTTGCCAGATTTGAACAAGTTTGTAGGCAAACAACACTGCATGCTGCAGCCATGGAGCCAACAGATTCCACCTGACCTAAAAAGCCTCACCATCCGTCTAAAAACCACCATGACCAGAGGCGTAGTAAAACAAGGATAAATATTGGAGATGCCTTTGCAAGATGGAGACAGCTTAAAGCCCAGAAATCCTTTAAAACGGATGCTGGGTTGGCTAATTTGCATGTCAACATTCTGGCAACCCGCATGAGCTTCGAGTATGGGGTGGGGCAGACAAATCTCCAATATTTTGAATTTGGACTGCAGTACCCATTTCAAATGCTTGTTGTCAATCTTACATATATCACCTTTAAATAATATATTAATACATTAAATCTTAATTCTGTTTGTCATTTTTATATATATGTTAATATAAAGAGTAAACAAATGTCTGCAAAATTTATCAAATGTACATTATTGTATTTATTTGTTATACTTTAGGATCTTTAAACTCCAGTACAAGTTGGGTAGTGTTTCTCGGCGCATCGCACCCTCATCCGACCACAAACAGCACCAAAGTTATCATAACCTATATGTTTTAACTGAATGTTTAAATCATCCACAGAATTATCATTTCCACTGTGTGCAGTCTCCTGAGTTTAAAATAATATCACCTCAGTGAATTATTTAGTGAATAAATACTTCTTCAGCTTAATGGCAAAATTCTGTATAAATATAAATAAAGAGTACATTTTAAAATGTATCTGTATGTTTTGCCTCTCTATATGTTATTATGTTATTTTAATCAAGTAATGATTTGTCAAAAAGTAATTTAATACATTCAGCATGAAATAAAACATTGCAGGAGTGAAGGAAGCAGTAAACTCCCAGCTCATAAATGAAATTCTCATTATTTACTCACCCTCATGCCATCCTAGATGTGTATGACTTTCATCTGCTGAACACAAATTAAGATTTTTAGAAGAATTTCTCAGCTCTTTTGGTCCATACAATGCAAGTGAATGGGTGCCAACATTTTAAAGCAAAAAAATAAAAATAAAATAAAAATTGCATAAGTCAGCATAAAAGTAATCCATAAGACTCCAGTGATTAAATCAATATCTTCAGAAGTAGTGCACTATATCAGTGGTTCTCAGATTTTTTGACTCCAAGGCCCCCCACTGTCCAAGACCATTTTTGAAGGCCCCCTCGCGCGAAACTAGATGTGTATGATTAAAATAATTAATCATGGATAATTCTTGATTCTAGAAGTTTCAGAAAGAGTCTGATTTAATAATTTGTAGGCATACATCTTAAAGTATTTTTTAGCATTTTAATTAATAAAATTTTAATTATTGTAATATTTCTTATTTTAAATTAATTTTAAGTCAACTTGAGGCCCCCTTGGAAGTGTGCTGAGGCCCCCTAGTGGGTCCCGGCACCCTGGTTGAGAAACACTACACTATATAGTGGATAGGGGGCGGTGTCAGACACAGCGAGTTTTCTGCGACCGGGGTTGAAATGTTTCCAAACCTCTCTTCTTATTGACAAATTCATCCAGATCTGACAAGAGCCCTTAAAGGAACAGTTCACCCAAAAATGTAAATTCTCTCATCATTTACTCACCTTCGTGCCAGATGTGTATGACTTTCTTTCTTCTGCTGAACTCAAATGAAGATTTTTAGAAGAATTTCTTAGCTCTTTTGGTCCTAAAATGCAAGCGAATGGGTGCCAACATTTTAAAGCTAAAAAAAAAAAAAAAAAAATCAAATAAGTCAGCATAAAAGTAATCCATAAAACTCCAGTGATTAAATCAGTATCTTCAGAAGCGATGTGATAGGTGTGGATGAGAAACAGATCGTATTCTTGTGTTTTTGGTGATTCACATTCTTCTCTGCATATCGCCCCCTGCTGGGCTGGGTGAAGAACTTCTTGCAAAAAATTACTTAAATATTTATCTGTTTCTCAGCCGCACCTATCACATAAATTCTGAAGATATGGATTTCACTACTGGAGTCATATGGATTACTTTTGATTCCTTTATGTGCTTTTTGGAGCATCAAAATTTTGGCACCCATTCACTTACATTGTCCTGACCTACAGAGCTGAAATATTCTTCTAAATATCATAATTGGTGTTCAGCAGAAGAAAGGAAGTGATACATATCTGGAATGGCATGAGGGTGAATAAATGAGGAGATAATTTTCTTTTCTGGGTGAACTATCCCTTTAATTTTATTTATTTAATTTAATATTCTGTCATAATTTCCCAACCCTTGTGTTGTTCCAAACCCGTGTTACCTTCTGCATTCTGTGGAACACTAAAGTTGTTAGACAGAATGTTAGGGACTGA